>NC_092749.1:98681948-98911948 GCF_047496795.1 Chiloscyllium punctatum | reverse complement strand
CTGTGTGCCCGGGGGGGGGGCGGGCGGGCGGGCGGGTGGGAAGTGAGAAGTGAAGGTCCTGAGGGGTGCAGAGTGAGTGGGGGAGTAAGGGCTGTGTGGGTGTGACTGAGAGGCCTGAGTGAGGGCCCTGATGGGATCAGGCAGTTAGAATTTGAGCACACTGCTCCCGTTGAGGTCTGTCTAACTCGCACAAGTTTAGCATAAAGGTTTAACTTTTGTAGATGTTACCTGTACAGCAAATAGAGATTCCATTCTGCTCTGTTAATTATCTCTTCAGTGTCCCCCTGCCATGGTCAAAGATTTGTTTCCAAAGCACCCAGATTTTTGTTCCTGTACCTATATTTAAGTTTCGGCATTTACTTTGTATTGTGTCTCATTCATTCTGACTTTATACTTTGCTGCTTTAAATTTCCTCTACTTGTGAATGCAGTCCAATTGGTCTCTATTTCAGGAGTCTGTTTATGTCCTGCTTACAGCAGTGTCTATTCTCCTTTCTCTGTGTTGGTTTCATGTCTTGATTCACTTGCAGATTTTTAAATTATATGCAAGTCCAGGTGGTTATTTCAACATACAGGTATACATCATTATATCTATATATCCTTGGTATATATGTATACTTGGGTAGATATCTATTGTTAAAGTAAGTGCTTTTGCATATCAAGACACCAGATAGTGCAACTCTTTTTACTTAAGGAGGAATATACTTGCACTGGAAGCAGCTCAGGGGAGATTCATTTCTGGGATGAATGGGAATCAAGTTGGGTCTGTATTCATTGCAGTTTAGAAGAATGGGATGTCTTATTGAAACACAATTCTGAGGGACTTGGCAGGGTGAATGCTAAGAGGATCTTTTCCGGATGTGGGTTTGCTTGCTGAGATGGATGGTTCATTTCCTGACGTTTTGTCACCCTACTAGGTAACATCTTCGGTGGACCTCTGGGCGAAGCACTGCTCATGATTCCTGCTTTTTATTTAAATGTTTGGGTTTCTTTGGGTTGGTGATGTCATTTCCTATGGCAATGTCATTTCATGTTCTTTTTCTCGGGGTGATAAATGGGGTCTAACTCGATGTGTTTGTTGATAGAGTTCTGCTTGGAATGCCATGCTTCTCTGAATTCTGTGTGCTTCACCCGGCAGCCTTCTGAAGATGTTACCTAGTAGGGTGACGAAATGTCTGGAAATGAACCTTCCAGCTCAGTGAGCAAACCTACATCCAGAACCTCAACCTGAGCTGCAAGTCTTCTCAAAACTCACTAGTATCTTTCCCCTCTAGAGCCAGGAAGCACAGTTTCAAAATAAAGGCCTCCTGTTTAAAATGAAGACGTGAGTAAATGTCTTCTAAGGGTGCTATTATTTGGAATTATCTTCCACAGAGAAGTGAAGATAGGATCATTGAATATGTTGATTTTTCAGGATTATCTTATTTAATAATGGAATAGGATGAGTGGACAGAATGGCTGTCCGCACTATTTATCTTAGTACATAGTTGGTTATAAGGTTTTAATTTACACGGCAACCATACTTTAAATGTTATATTAGATATTGTCTGGAGAAAAGGTAATTTAGACGTGTGTGGATCCCAATCATCATTTTGAAAATCTGAAACATGGAAAATTTCAGTAGCATTTATTTGCTCCCTTGATGGGGCTGTCTGAGCTGGGAGTGTGAGCCTATGGCTAGCCCTGGCTGCTCAGCTAGCAAGCAATGTTGCAAAGAAGAGCTCAGTCCGAGTATTGCCACATCCATTTCCCCACTCAGTATTCTGTCATCCACTGTTTTCAACCTTGGCGCCTCTTTTTTTTGAATCCCTGTATCTGCAGCTTTTTAATTTCTACTCTATCTGGATGTAAGTTTGCTCGCTAAGCTAGAAGGTTCATTTTCAGATGTTTCGTCACCATACTAAGTAATGTCATTAGTGAGCCTCCAGTGAAGTGCTGGTGTTATGACCCGCTTTGGGTTGAAGATGTTATTTTCTTTTTTTTTCTGAGGGTGGTAAGTGGAGTCCAAGTCAATGTGTTTGATAGAGTTCTGGTTGGAAAGTCATGCTTCTAGGAATTCTCGTGCGTGTCTCTGTTTGGCTTGTCCAAAGATGAATGTGTTGTCCCAGTTGAAGTGGTGTCCTTCCTCATCTGTATGTAAGGATACTAGTGATAGTAGGTCATGTCTTTTTGTGGCTAGTTGATATTCATGTATCCTGGTGGCTAGTTTTCTGCCTGTTTGTAACAAACACCACATTGGACAAACCGAGACATGCACGAGAATTCCTAAAAACATGGCATTCCAACCGGAACTCTATCAACAAACACATCGACTTGGGCCCATTTACCACCTTCCGAAAAAGAATGGGAAATGACATCAGCAAAACAGGACATGACATAGCCATCCCAAGGAAACCTAAGCACATAAATAGAAAGTGAGACATAACACCAGTGCTTCACCAGAGGCTCACCGATGATGTTACCTAGAATGGTGACAAAATGTCTGAAAGCGAACCTTCCAACTCCACCAACCCAAGGAAACTCAACCTGACTACAAATCTTCTCAAAACTCACTTCTACTCTTATCTGTTTGGCCATTACAGCTGGTCCATCTCAGCACTTGCCTGACGTCCAACATACACTATTCTGTTGTGTCTTGGAGCCAAAACAGAATTACTCATTCCGCGCTGCTGTATAATTCAAATTTTGCTGATGAATTTGGCAACTTTGCCCCTCTATCACTCAGGCAAGCCACATTAATTTGCCATTCACCTCGCTTGCTATTTTTATGACTTGTTACCACATTTACAGCAGCTGGTGCAATCAAAAGTTCATCTGTGATATGTGCATTCCAAATAATTATCCATGTGTAACGCATCCACACTTAGCCTATATTGTCCATTTGGTAAACTATATTTCCATGTAATTGCGGTTTTCTCCCTCAGGCTTTCCAGCAGCTTTCACAGCGAACCTTCAGCACTGCAGCCCGCCGGCGAGTGGAGAATAAGGTTCCTGAGAAGCAGAAGATATTTCAGGTGAGTGACCTGTGTGGACTGGGTTGGGCTATTTCAGCAATTGGAGCTTTACATGTAGCTTTTTACACTGCCATGCTGCTGCTGTTACCTGTGCTTACTGATTGTGTACATGATTGCATTTAGTGCAAGTCATCTGAATCAATGAACGTTCTTGCAACTATTTGCATTTGCTGAATATAGAAATTGAAGGTGATTTCTGCCTTAAGATAGGATTTGCTAAATATGAAAAATTCAATATCCATTTAGTTTGCCTTCTCCCAGCTTGATGTTTACATAGAACAATAACTGCGTTGTTAAGAAATTACGATTATTATTAAGTTTAAAACTAATTCAGGCACAAGGTTAGCAAAACTGTAGTGATTGAGAGCTTTTTGGGATTTATGTCATTACTCTGCCAAAGATCCCTTACTGCATCATGTCATCTTATTCCAACAACATATCTCAAAATACTTCAGGTATTTGATTCCTGCAAATACAAGAGTTTCTGAGAGCTGTGTTGGGGTAGAATGTGACCCCTCGCTGGACACGTCTTGCAGATCTTCAATGTATTTTTGCTCCACATTTAAAGGTGCCATAGTCTGAGGACCAGATACCTGCCAATACTTGAACTTGTGAGTCACTATGCCTCAGGTGAGGGGTGAGTTCGCGAAGACAGGACCCTTATGGTGACCTCTGCTGGTTTTGGAGTGAACCCACACTGACCAGCCATCCAGCCAACTGACCCTCAACTCCATGTTTGCACAACAAACAAAATTTGACAGCGAGCTATAAAGGGAATATTAAAGCAGCTGATGAAAGTGTAGTTAAACAACAGCAGTTTATCAGATCGAGTTTAGTTTCCAAATGGTATGGCTTGCAGGATATACTTGATCATGCAGTTTTATAGCATTAGAATGGAGGCATTCATCCCATCATGCCTGGTGTTTGGAAACAGTAAAAACAATGAGCTTTGTCGCAGATTAAGTTGTGTACCCTCTTTACTTACTACTTACTAACAGAGACAAATAAGAAGTTATATCAGATCTGTACGTTTCAACTAATTTGACATTAAGTTCACAATTCAGAAAGTCATAGTTGCAGTTGATTTTTAAAATCCTAGAGAAGTAGTCTTAACTTAAAGGATGCAATTAATTTTGTAAACCATTTCCTCCTCTTCAGGTAGACTTATCCATCTGGGGTAGTAGAACGGATTCTGGCTGCTTTATTGTTCAACTTCCACTAGGATTAATGTAAATTGGTGCATTTGCTGGAAAGAGCATTATCTATCTTTACTGACAGTGTTACACATGAATGTTGGTTCTGGATATAAGTTTGCTCACTGAACTGGAAGGTTAGTTTTCATGAAAACACATCTTCTAGCTCAGCGAGCAAATTTACATCCAGAACTCGACTTGAACTACAAATCTTCTCAATCTTGGTGTATTGAACTTTTACTCTAAATGTTTTTAACTTGTCTTTGTGCCCTTAAAATAGTGCTTTTATTTTCAAGACATCTGTACTTTTCCCCAAGGTGAACGGTTGATATATTTTTCCGTTTTCAAGAATTGAGTTGAAGTTTTGAGCTTCCAACAGACACAATGTAGGCTGCCATAATGGTCAGTAGTCACCGTGTGAATTTTTGTGATTAAGCTTTGCTCGTGGACTCTGCACCAATAAATAACATTGTTGCCAACTAAGCAAATCCCTATCAAGGTGCATTTGAAGCATAACTTGGTTGAATGTTTATATTCCTCAGCTAAAGAATGCAAGCCAATGTCTCCTAGAGCATTGCTTTATCCAGCCTTCTGTGTACTGCATTACTAGCAAATAACCAAGTTGTTTCCAAGTCCTGTCTATTATATAGCAGGCTGTCATTCTATTCATCATTGACCCATGTTTGTTATTTCTGTGGGTCACATGGGTAGTAGTTTTTGGATTAGAATCCCTGGCAGTTGTCAAGGTTAGATCTCATGGAACACCAGGCGAACTAGCCATTTGGATACAGAACTGGCTCCAAGGTAGAAGACAGAGGGTGGTGGTGGAGGGTTGTTTTTCAGACTGGAGGCCTGTGACCAGTGGAGTGCCACAAGGATCGATGCTGGGTCCTCTACTTTTTGTCACTTATATAAATGATTTGGATGCAAGCATAAGAGGTACAGTTAGTAAGTTTGCAGATGACACCAAAATTGGAGGTGTGGTGGACAGCGAAGATGATTACCTCAGATTACAACAGGATCTTGATCAGATGGGCCAATGGGCTGAGAAGTGGCAGATGGAGTTTAATTCAGATAAATGCAAGGTGCTGCATTTTGGGAAGGCAAATCTGAGCAGGACTTATACACTTAATGGTAAGGTCCTAGGGAGTGTTGCTGAACAAAGAGACCTTGGAGTGCAGATTCATAGCTTCTTGAAAGTGGTGTCGCAGGTAGATAGGATAGTGAAGAAGGCGTTTGGTATGCTTTCCTTGGTCAGAGTATTGAGTACAAGAGTTGGGAGGTCATTAGTTAGGCCACTGTTGGAATGTTGCGTGCAGTTCTGGTCTCCTTCCTATCGGAAAGGTGTTGTGAAACTTGAAAGGGTTCAGAAAAGATTTACAAAGATATTGCCAGGGTTGGAGGGTTTGAGCTATAGGGAAAGGCTGAACAGGCTGGGGCTGTTTTCCCTGGAGCATCAGAGGCTGAGGGGTGACCTTATATAAGTTTACAAAATTGAGGGACGTGGATAGGATAAATAGACAAAATCTTTTCCCTGGGTTCGGTGAGTCCAGAACTAGAGGGCATAGGTTTAGGGTGAGAGGGGAAAGATATAAAAGAGGGGCAACTTTTTCACAGAGGGTGTATGGTATAAGCTGCTACAGGAAGTGTGGAAGCTGGTACAATTGCAAGATTTAAGAGGCATTTGGATGGGTATATGAATAGGAAGGGTTTGGAGGGATATGGGCCGGGTGCTGGCAGGTGGGACTAGATTGGGTTGGGATATCTGTTCAGCATGAATGGGTTGGGCCAAAGGGTCTCTGTCCGAACTGTACATCTCTATGACTCTAAATGCACCTAACCTACTCATCCCTGAACACTGGGCAATTCAGCATGGTCAATTCACCTACCCTGCACATCTTTGGAATGTGGGAGGAAACTGGAGCACCTGGAAGAAACCCACGTAGACACTGGGAGAATGTGCAAACTCCACACAGACATTCGCCCAAGGCTGGAATCGAACCCCGGTCCCTGGTGCTGTGAGGCAGCAGTGCTAACCACTGAGCCACCGTGCCGCACCTAACGTTTGCACGTTTCTTCACTGTAGCCCCCTCATGGGTTAAGTTTGCATGTACTCGATATGTGATTTTAACTCCAGTGCAGACCACCCATTCATTGTCTACTAATCTTTGCTGGGCGCATGTGCTTGTGTGAATTGTGTGTTTAGGGGAAGGTTGGTGTCATTTTCTTTGGCTCTGCTGATTTAAAGCAGTTCAATAATCTTCATCCAAGATGGGTGTTTTCTTGAGCCACCATCTTAATGAGACCTTATCTCCATAGGAGCTGCCGCAAACATTTCAGAGAACTGTTATTGGATGGAATTTGACAGCAAGCTACAGAGGGAATGTCAGGGCAGCTGACTGAAAACTTAGAGCAGCAGCTTACCATACCCTGTTTAACTGTTGGATGGTGAGGTTTACAGCATGTATTTAATCAGTAATTTTATGGCACAGAAAGGAGGGGAAGTAGGGGACATTCATCCCATCATATCTGTTCCATGGAAGTGGTAAGAAAAAGATAAAAATGTGGCCAGTTCTGCCATGGCCAGGGTGAGCTATTCCTCCATGGTAGTGTACACGCAGTGAAGCCCCTTCCCTGTTTCTCTCTTTTGCTCTGCATTTAAGGTTTCCACCAAGGCTACCCTGCAGGGTTGAATGCAGACCGAGACTGCGTTTTCACCGTCAATGAGGAGCTCTTGATGTTTTTTTCCCGTCATCTCAGAGTGCACCTGGGAGTCCACTGACCAGCTGGAACTAACGGCTGCTTGAGTAGTACTTTTGGGGGAGTTGTGTAATATATTTGAAATAACGATTGCAGTGCTTGTGTTTCCCAATAAGGACCAGAACTATTTGTTAGTGTTTCAACATAAAGCCAATAGCTTGCAAAATGAACTGGGAAATGTGTGAATTTAGAGTTTGTATGAGGAAGTTTTAACACTACATTGAATGTTGCCTCCAAAGATTATGAAAAGAAATAGGCCATTCCTTGTCCATAGAATTATTTACTCCTGGGATCTGGGCGTTGCTGGCCTAACCACCCATTGGTAGTGGTGTTGAGTGAAGTGTTGTCAACTGAATGGCAGAGGTGGCTCTTGCCTCTCGACTTTCGTGACCCTTTGAGAGAATTTGACCTCCTCTCAGGTTTTTAAATCTGCTACCTCTTCTCCCAGAAGTTGTAATAGATTTGTGCTGGAACGGGACACTATCATTTCTGGCCTCCCCCATGCTGTTAAGGAGGCTAGAAGTGAATAGTGTTCCGTTCCAACACAAATCTATTGCAACCTCTGGGATAAGAGGTAGCAGAGTTAAAGACCTGAAGTGAGATCAAATTCTCTGAAAGGATCATGAATCAGTGGGATTTGCTATCCTAAGGTGTGATGAATCCTGGGATGTTGAGTAAATTTATGGTGGAGATAGATTTAGTTATTAGCAATGGGTTGAAAAATTTATGGGGAGTGGGCAGGGAAGTGGAGTTGAGGCCAAGATAAGATCAGCCATGATCATTATAAGTGGCGGAGCAGGCGTGAGGGGCTGAATTGCCTACTGCTCCTAGTTATGTTCTCTTTGTACAATGGGAAATTGAGGAGATACCTGGATCTGCACAGTCAGGCTGAAGGGAGGAATTGGCAAATTCAGGAGAACTGCAGAAGCAAAGTCAGCATTCTCTGCAGTCTTATCAAATGGCAGCTTGAAAAGCCAAGGGAATTAATTGCCTGAGAAAGATATTAAAGATTTATAGGCAACAGAAAAGCATGCTGTGATGAAGGATCAGTATGACCTGTGTATAAAAGATTGATTCGGTTTCAGATTTAAGAATCAGTTATTTTTATGGCTGAAAATTGACAGATCTCATGTTTTCAACCTCCAAGAGTAAAGGCCAAGAAATACCTTTGATATACGTTGTATTTGAAACTGCAATGTGTTTGTTTTACGGTGCACCATCACAATAACTTTGGAGAGATGCGTGACCAAATGTACGATATTTGTTACACTCCAACATGCAAAGATGAACTGGCAATATTTTGAAAAAAGTAGAGCATAGCCATTGTAGTATCTTGAATGATTATCAGACTGTCATTGGAGCAGTGCCTTGTGAACAGGACAGGAGGCCATTCAGCCCCTTGAGTCTGCTCTGTTCTTCAGTCAGCTGGTGACTGATCTGTACCTTCGAACTGCACTTTCCTACCTTTTTTTCTGTCAAAAAGATCCCAGTTGTCCCATTCAGCGTCTACAGCCTTTTGAAGGCTAAGGATCCAAGTTTGTGGGAAACTGCTTCAAAACGACACTCCTAAATGGCCCAGCTCAAAATGTAAAGTGATACCCATGCCCATGCTGATAGTTAATAGTTTTTCTCCATCTACCCTGTCAAGAATCTTGTGATAAACGCTTTGAATAGGTTAACCCTCTAAACTCAGGGGAGTATGAGTTAACATCATGCAACTCAGAATTTAGCCCTTTATACCCAATATCATTCCGGTTAATCTGTTACACCACTTGCAAGGCCGATATCTCCTGTTTCTATTGGAGGGCCCAAAATTCAATGCAATATTCTAGATGCGCTCTGATCAGAGCACTATCTGTAACTTAATAACTCCCCCTTTGTATTCCAGTCTTGCAGAGATGAGCACCATTATCATTTTTGTTTTACGTATCTGTGTACCTACTTTTAGTAATCTCTGTACGGAGACGCACTCCACGGCTCTTACAACGATACAGAACTTGGCTCCCAGCATTTATACTGATGGTTAAGGAGAGGCTGAGAAGGATCTCAATGTGCAGAACCTTGGTCCTGATCTTCTGATAAGAAGCTGCACATTGCAGCAACATAGACAGAACTCATCGACCTGCCGAAGTGCAACCCACCCAGACCCATTCCCCTACATTTACCCCTTCACCTAACACTATGGGCAATTTGGCATGGCCAATTCACCTAACCTGCAGATCTTTGGACTGTGGGAGGAAACCCACACAGACATGGGGAAAATGTGCAAACTCCACACAGTCAGTCGCCAGAGGTGGGAATTGAACCCGGGTCTCTGGCGCTGTGAAGCAGCTGTGCTAACCACTGTGCCTCCATGCCGCCCACTATAGGATATAGGATTTCTGACAGAACAGAGGATTCAGACCAGTATCTTGGAACACATGTACTTTTGCTGGGGAATGGTAATGGAGTGCTTCCCTTGCCACCTACTGGCTGAATCCCAGTAGCACATCAGAGTGGGGGATGTGGCCTTGTTAGTCTCAGTGTAGCAATATAGATTGGGATAGGCTTTAAATCTAGCTTTCTGTACACTGTGACCTTCATTAGTTGTGTTATCTCACTGACGGTCTCAGCTGGAATCTGTGCTCTGTAGCCGTGACCATTGAAAATATAAGCTGGCTCTTGATTGACTTGTACACACAGAAATGTATGTCCGACAGAAGAAACTGATTTAGAAGGACTGACCGTCTGGAGACTGGAGTTGAAGCTGGTGCTCACAAGCCTTTTCTCCACCAGCAAACTTTCTATCTCTGAACATGTTCCCATTGCAGTTCCTTCCTTGCCCCACATTCTGCTCCTGCAGGTTCCACTTTGCACAATAGGTTGGCAGTCTCATCTTCCAAAGATGTGAAAGTAGCTCTTTGCCTTATTCTCTCTGGATCTGTGAATTTCCTGCCCTTCAATGTAACCAGTGTGAGAGGAATTTGCGTTAGCCTTAACAGCATCTCTAGGTTTGGCTCATTAGCTGCTTTCCTAATGTTAGTGCAACAATGCTACAATTGACTCCTATTGATTCATCTGTTTGTTTCAGGCGGACAATGGGTTGCCAGTCCATCTAAAAGGTGGTGTGATGGATGCTGTGCTCTACAGGCTAACCATGGGTCTCACTGTTGTGGGTAAGACTTACTTGGTACTCCTTTTTGAAACCTGATCTTTCTGCATGTTTGAGTAGGTAAAGACATTGAGTCCCTGTACAGCGACTCATCCTGGGTATTGTCACTTAGACTTAGAATCATAGAATCCCTACAGTGTGGAAACGGGAGAAGTGACTTGTGTGTTATGTCGGAGCCACAATGGGTATGGGCTGTGAACGTGCCCCTGCCAAATGATCAGCCCGTTTCTAGTTTGTAGGTTGAACAATGAAGAAAACTAGAGTTCTGTGGCCCCTTGAGTGTCAGCTTTGTGAGGGGTTGCACTTGTGAAGAGAGAGAATTTAACTTGTTGACTGAAATGCATCTTTGAACAGAAATGGATATACTTACTGTGTAGCTTAGCCACTGCAAAGTAAAATCATAGAATCCTGATAGTATGGAAGCAGGCCACTCAGCCCATTGAGTCCATGCTGACCTTCCAAAAGCACGTCTACCCCATCCCCCTGCATTTCTCAAGGGTTATCTACCTCGCTTGTACATCCTTGGGCAATTTGGTGTGGCGGGTCCACCTAACCTGCACATCTTTAGACTGTGGGAGGAAACCAGAGGACTTGGAGGCAACCCACACAGACACAGGGAGAATGTGCAAACTCCACACAGTCACCTGAGGGTGGTATCAGACGTTATTCTGTGAGGCAGTAGTGCTAACCACTGAGCCAATGTGCCACCCCTAAAGCACAGAAGGAGCTAAAGATTCTAGTCCCTGCTAACCACAGTTTGTTCAAGGTGATCCTATGCTATCTGCTCCTTTTCCTGTGCAGCTGGAGGTTTGTACCTGGGCAGACACTCAGAATAAAAAAAAGCTTCTGAAACTAGTGTCAGGAAAGAGGATAAAATGAAGCAAGCAGTTCATTGGAGATCCCATTGTGAAATTTTGATGGTAGTTATGAGGGTTGGATTTATTCATGCTTGGCATTTCAGCACATTCTGCGTTGTAGCCCCAACCAGTGAGAACTGCAGTTTGTGTACTGATGGTTCAGCAACAAGGTAGGTTGGGTCTGTCTTCGAGGCTATTCTTGTGAACTCAAAGGACTGGTAGTGCTTTGAGACCAATGGTACAGTTTGATAAAATAATAGAGAACTTGGGTTTACAAAATAAGGGAAATGTCAGGAATTGCTAACATGAAAGCAGAAACCGAAAAAACTTTTCACGCACTTGGTAATTGCCTTGTCAATAATTCTCTCTGGAAAACCCATGGTATTGCTGATTTTCTTTCTTTGAATGTTTGACTATAATTGCAGAAATCTTTTTTCCTCATTTCCAGGTACAGTCTATGTTATGTACGAACTCTTTGACATTGCCCTACCCAAGAAGAAGTAACATCGGCTTGCAGCCAAGTTGGAAGATCTTTGTTTCACTCCACAGCCCTGTCTGAATGTTAAACTGTAAATTATCAGGGACCTTATTTTACAAGTGTCTGTTCACTGCTTATGGGAACAGTCTTTATTTGATGATGAAGCGTACATAATTAAAAGAAAAAGTGACTTATCACTCGCTTGTCTCTTTCCAGAATGCTTTATTTCTGAGCTTGTTAGGCCAATCTAGACATTTTGACATTGAATTGACAATGACAATGTTTCATCTTGCCTTGTAGGCACAAGCTCCCTGTTCATTTTCCACATGCAAAAGCATTAAGGTTACATTTTCTTGTTGACTGCAGTTGACATGAAGCATTACGGCTTGAATTTGCATCTGGGGCTGTGAGCTGTCAGCATCTGTCAAAGACTTGCTTGGTTTGTAAACAGTTGCTATATACAAGCAACAGGTAGCTAATCTAAAGGGTGAAATGTGAAGTCAGCCAAACATTCAGAAGCACTCTTCAGTTAATTCTCAGCTTGCCATCAGCAGGATGGATCTGTTGAACATCACTTAGACAATTAAAGTGTGGCAGTAGGAGAATGCTAGGAATTGAGAGAGCAGTGACAAATGGTTAGAGAGTCATACAGTATAGAAACACACTTCAGTCCAACTTGTCCGTCATACAGCACGGAAACAAACCCTTTCGCCAGTCCATGTCAACCATAATCCCAAACTAAACTAGTCCCACCTGCATACACTTATCCCATAGCCCTCCAAAAATTTCTTGTTCATGTATTTATTCAAATGTCATTTAAGCATTGTAACTGTACCCGCATCCACCACTTCCTCTGGACGATCATTCCACTCACTGCTTATTCTTTATTAAAAATAAGCAACCAGTCTTTTTTAAAATCCATTTTCTCTCACCTCAAAAATTTGGCATCTAGTCTCCAGCACCATACTCTCGGCTTTGATCTCCAGCAAGTGTAGTTCTCGTTTTCTCCCACCCTGGGGAAACAGTTACCATTATCTATATGGCTCATGATTTTACAAACCTCTATAATGTTACCTCTCATCCTCCTCTGTTGCAGGGCAAAATGTCCCAGCCAATTCAAACTCTTCTTATAACTCAAACCCTCCCTTCCTGACAAATCTCCTCTGAATCCTCTCCAGCTTAATAATATCTTTCCTATAATAGTGTTTCAGAAGAGATCTTGCTAACATCTTATACAACCTCAACATAACATTGCAACTTCTACGCTCAAGAGTTCTGAGCAATGATGTCAGTGTGTTAAATGCTGCATTAACCGCTCGATCTATGATGCACGCTTTAAAGAATTATGTACAGGGTGATCCCTATATCCGTGGGTCCTGTTACCACTGTTTCAGTTACCTGTGGTTTACTGTGGCCCAAACACATTACAGGGAACATTCCAGGACCAGGGGACTGCTGGCAAGGTAAATTTCCCATTTAAATGATCGGGTTTGCTCCTATCTATTGTTTTGGGCTGCCACACTAGGTCTTGGAACTTGTTCCTCATGGGTATGGTGGATCTATTGTACTTTAACCCCTACTTTCCCCAAACTGAATTAGCTGTACTTGCCTATGATTGGCCCATATCCTTCTAAACCTTTCCTCTTCATAAACCTGTCCAAATGTCTTTTAAATGTAACGGTATCAAATTAGTGTATAAATCCAGTGCAACATAGTTATAGTGATGTACAGCTTCGGTCCAACCCATCCACGCCGACCAGATGTCCCAACCCAATCTAGTCCCACCTGCCAGCACCCGGCCTATATCCCTCCAAACCCTTCCTAATCACATACCTAATCACATCACAAAGGTTGAGAGATTTAAGAGTTTTTCCAGGGGTTATGTAGACTGCTGGTTTTCTTGATAAGCATAAATACTTAGACTTCATTGGGGGTTGGGGAGAGGGGGCATTCTAGACAGGGCAGATAGAGAAAATATGGAATTTTTGGAAGGGTTGAGAGCTGCAGGACACAGGCTTAAAACTATTTAGCACAAGACCCCAAAGGGATATTGCTGTAAATGTGGTTGGTGTGTTAGATTGGGTTGTGTCCTTAATGATTCAACATTCATTCTGAAAAGGGAATTGGATAAGCCATTGAAGAGAAAATATTTGTAAGGAACAGGAGTGGAACTAGCTGAATTGCTCTTATAAAGGGCCAGAACAGGCTAAACCTGATCCCTCTGCACTGCATTTATTCTATGATTCTCTAATTCTAACCTCTGCCTCCTTGTTGGAAGTAATTTCCAATTCAGCACACAAAAACCTAGGCCAGATGCTTCCTTTTTTTTCCTTGTTTATTGAGGCTAAAGTATTGCTTCCAGCAATCTGGACTAGAACAAGCTATCGATAAACCTCTACACAAACATTCACCAGCAGGCAAACACTCTGGTTTATTGACAGCAAATAAACCACAGTCCTGTCCTCTCTTACAAATGGTTGCACTGTCAATTTGTTCTTATCTCATGTACTGTCTGTCTTTTGATCAATAGCTGATAAGTTTTCTGTCCAAACAAACTATCTGAGAGTTGAGTTTATGCTGTAGTGGCATCGCGTGCCCTCACTCACTCTATGAAAATCTGATTGAATGGCTACAGGAATGTAGCTTTGCCTGAGTGGTCAGCCTCCTCTCTGAGGCAGAGGATTTATGATGCAGAGACCTGAGTCAACAACTCTCTGCAGAGTGCTAAAGATTGGACTTTCCAAGGCTCACTAAGTTTGTAACATGACATTGGAAACAGATTGACCAGAATGGTTCCAGTGATGAAGGACTCATGGATGTAGATTAGATTCCCTACAGTGTGGAAACAGGCCCTTTGGCCCAACCAGTCCACACTGACCCTCCAAAGAGTAACCCACTCAGACCCATTTCCCTCTGACTAATGCACCTAACACTATGGGCAATTTAGCATAGACAATTCATCTGACCTGCACATCTGTGAGACTGTGGGAAGAAACTGGAGCACCTGGAGGAAAAACACACACACACGGAGAGTATGCAAACTCCACACAGACAATCGCCCGAGGCTGGAATCAAACCTGGGACCCTGGCGCTGAGGCAGCAGTGCTAACCACTGAGTAGGTCTGCTCACTGAGTTAGAAGGTTCATTCCCAGATGTTTTGTCACCCTACTAGGTAATATCTTCAGTGAGCCTTGGGTCAAGCACTGTTGATAATTCCTGCTTTCTATTTTATATATATATATAAAGAAAAAGAAATTTATATATATAAATAGAAAACAGGAATTATCAGCAGTGCTTCACCTGAGGCCCACTGAAGATGTTACCTAGTAGGGTGACAAAACGTCTGGGAATGAACCTTCCAGCTCAGCGAGCAAACCCACATCCAGAACCTCAACCTGAGCTACAAATCTTCTCAAAACTCGCTATGAGGGACTCGTAAGGTTTGGTTGGGAAATCTGGGTTTGTTTTTCCTCAAATAAAAGAGCTTGTGGGGAGATCAGCTAGTCATGTTACAAGATTATGATTATGGATAAGCATGATATGGAGGAGCCAGTGTTGGACTGGGTTGGACAAAGTTAAAAATCGCATGACACCAGGTTATAGTCCCAACAGGTTTATTTGGAAGTGCTAGCTTTTGGAGCAGGAGCAGCACTCTCTGAAAGCTAGTGCTTCCAAATAAACTGATTGGACTATAACCTGGTGTTGTGTGATTTTTAAGATTCTGGATAAGGTCGATAAGGAAGCACTAGTTAGGTGATGGTACAAGGACTAGGCAATACAAATTTACAATTCTAGGCAAGCGATTCTGTGGAAATGAGGTTTTCTTTTACGCAAACTGAAGACTATGAACACAACTCTGAGTCTCCTGCGGCTATCCCCATCTCAAACAAGTATGCTGTTTTGAAAAATGTAGGGGGTGATGACTATCAGGGGAATGTCGCACAAACAGCCAGGTTACTGGTACCGAGACTGGGTCTAACACAGTGAGGGGTACATTACGTTCCAAGCGACCGATTGTGATGGGGACTCTCTAGTCAGATGCACAAACACATGTTTCTGCGGCCGGCAGTGAGAAATCAGAATGGTGTGTTGCCTCCTTGGTGCCAGGATCAAGGATATCTTGGAGAGGGTGCAGAATGTTCTCAAAGGGGAGAGGGACCGGCAGGAGATCATTGTACACATTGGAACCAACAACATAGGAAGGTAAAAGGATGAGATTCTGAATGGAGAAAATAGGAAGTTAGACAGGAATTTAAAAAGGAGGTCCTCGTGGGTAGTAATATCTAGATTACTCCCAGTGCTACGAGCTAGTGAGAGCAGGAATAGGAGGATAGAGCAGATGAATGCATGGCTGAGGAGCTGATGAGAGGAGAAGAGTTCATATTTTTGGATCATTGGAGTCTCTTCTGGGGTAAATGTGACCTGCATAAGGAGAATAGATTGTACCTGAATTGGAAGGGGACTAATATACTGGCAGGGAGATTTGCTAGAACTGCTTGGGAGGATTTAAACTAGTAAGGTGGGGGGTGGGACCAAGGGAGAGAGTGGGGAAAGAGCTCAATCTGAGATTGGTACAGTTGTGAAAAGGAGTGAGTAAACAGAGCAGACAAGGACAAAGCAGAGAATGAGGCAGGACTGATTATTTCAATGCAAGAGGCCTAACAGGGAAGGCAGATGAACTCAGGGCATGGTTAGGAACATGGGACTGGGATATCATAACAATTACAAAGATATAGCTGAGGGAAGGACAGGACTGGCAGTTTAATATTCAAGGATACATAGGAAGGATAGAAACGGGGCAAGAGAGGAGGGGGAGTGGTGTTTTGGATTAGGGATAACATAACAGCAATGGAAAAGAATAGAAAGGATCTAAAAGTTAAAGCTCTAAATTGGGGGAAGGCTAATTATGACGGTATTAGACAGGCACATTCAAAAGTTGATTGGAGGCAGATGTTTGTGGATAAATGGATAGCTGGAAAATGGGAAGCCTTCAAAATGAGATAATGAGAGTCCAGAGATGGTATGTTCCTGTCAGGATGAAAAGTAAGACTGGTAGGTATAGGCAATGATGGATGACTAAAGAAACAGGGTTTATTTAAGAAAAAGAAAGAAGCATATGTAAGGTATGGACAGGATAGATTGAGTGAATCCTTAAGAGAATGTAAAGGCAGCAGGAGTATACTAAAGGGGTAAATCAGGAGGGCAAAAAGGAGACATGAGATAGCTTTAGCAAACAGGATTAAGGAGAATCCAAAGGGTTTTTACAAATAAGGACAAAAGGGAGAGAATAGGCCCCTTAAAGATCAGCAAGGCTACCTACGTGTGGAACTTCAGGAGGTGGGAGAGATACTAAATGAGTATTTTGCATCAGTGTTTATTGTGGAGAATGATATGGAAAGTAGAGAACATTGGGAAATAAATAGTGACATCTTGAAAAAGGTCCATACTATGGAGGAGGAGATGCTGAACACCTTAAGATACATAAAGGTGGCTAAATAAGTGGGACCTGACCAGGTATACCATAGAATTCTGTGGGAAGCTAGGGAAGTGATTGCTGGGCCCCTTGCTGAGATATTTGTATCATGGATAGCCACAGGTGAGGTGCTAGAAGATTGGAGGTTGGCTAATGTGGTGCCACTGTTTAAGAAGGGTGGTAAGGACAAGCCAGGGAACTATAGACCAGTGAGCCTGACCTTGGTAGTGGCAAGTTGTTGGAGGAAATCCTGAGGGACAGGATTTACATACATTTGGAAAGGTAAGGACTGATTAGGGATTGACAACATGGCTTTGTGTTTGGGAAATTGTGTCTCACTAACTTGATTGAGTTTCTTGGAAGAAATAACGAAGAGGATTGATGGGGGCAGGGTGGCGGACATGATCTATATGGACTTCAGTAAACCACTCAACAAGGTTCTTCATGGCAGACTGGTTAACAAGGTTAGATCTCATGGAATATAGGGAGAACTAGCCATTTGGTTACAGAACTGGCTCTAAGCTAGAAAATCAGGGTGGTGGTGGTTGCTTTTCAGACTGGAGGCCTGTGACCAGTGGCATGCCATAAGGATTAGTGCTGGGTCCACTACTTTTTGTCATTTATATAAATGATTTGGATATGAGCATAGGATGTATAGTTAGTAAATTTGCTGATTACACCAAAATTGGAGGTGTAGTGGACAGTGAAGAAGGTTGTTTCAGAGTACAACAGGATCTTGATCAGATGGGAATAGACTGAGGGGTTTAATTTAGATAAATGTGAAGTGCTGAATTTCGAAAAAGGAAATCAGAGAAAGATGCATACACTTAATGGTACGGTTCTGGGAAGTGTTGCTGAATAAAGAGACCTGAGAGTGCAGGTTCATTATTCCTTGAAAGTGGAGTCGCAGGTAGATAGGATAGTGAGGAAGGCTTTTGGTATGCTTTCCTTTATTGGTCAGAGTATTGAGTACAGGAGTTGGGAGGTCATGTTGCAGCTGTACAGGATATTGGTTAGGCCACTGTTGGAATATTGCATGCAATTCTGGTCTTCCTCCTATAGGAAGGATGTTGTGAAACTTGAAAGGGTTCAGAAAAGATCTACAAGGATGTTACCAGGGTTGGAGGATTTAAGCTATAGGGAGAGGCTGAATAGGCTGGGGCTGTTTTGCCTGGAGCATCGAAGGCTGAGGGGCGACGTTATAGAGGTTTATAAAGTCACGAGAAGCATGGATAGGATAAATAGACAAGGTCTTTTCTCTGAATTGGGAGAATCCAGAACTAGAGAGCGTAGGTTTAAGGAGAGAGGGGCAAGATTTAAAAGGGACCTAAGGGGCAACTTTTTCATGCAGAGGGTGGTGTGTGTATGGAATGAGCTGCAGGAGGAAGTGGTGGAGGCTGGTACAATTACAACATTTAACATCTGTCCATGAGCAGGGAAACCAGAATAGTGTATATGGATAAGAAGGGTTTACAGGGATATGGGCCAAATGCTGGCAAATGGGACTAGATTAATTTAGGATATCTGGTCAGCATGGACGAGTTGGTGTGTTTCTGTGCTATACATCTCTATGACTCTATTGATCACTCAGAGACAATACAGATACAATGGACTAAATTGTCTCCTTCTATCCTATAGCAATTCTGTAATCCAGTAAAATTATGGTTTCAGTAACAGTGTTGTGTATCCAGGGTAAAGTGCCACATTTCAGACAGATGTGACAGCATTAAAAAGTGTACAGAAAACATTCACCATTGATGAGAAAATTAAGTTACAGAAATAGATTGGAGAATCTTGAACCTGGAGAAGAAAATGTTGTAATAAGATTTGATAGGGGTATTAAAAATCACAAGGAGATTGTATAGTGGGAGAGTTCAATTTACTTATTTTTTTTCTTATTTTCGTTTCTGTTTTAAAAATAAATGATCGTGTCTTTCCTGTTTGTAAAGTCCAATTTAAAATAACTCTCAGTGAATGCTTTAGAGTTAAACAAAATCAGTTTTATATCTGCATTCAAAAGTTGAAGGGTCGAGGGGTGTGGTGGTGGTGATCCTGGGGAGTGTTGCTGATCGGAGAGACCTTGAAGTGCAGGTTCATTGTTCCTTGAACATGGAGTCACAGGTAGATAGGTTAATGAAGAAGGTGTTTGGTATGCTTTCCTTTATTGGTCAGTGCATTGACTAGAGGAGTTGGGAGGTCATGTTGCAGTTGTACAGGACATTGGCAGGCCACTATTGGAATTCTGCATGCAGTTCTGGTCTCCCTGCTAATGGACAGATGTTGTGAAACTTGATAGGGTTCAGAAAAGATTTACAAGGATATTGCCAGGGTGGAGGGTAGGAGAGGCTGAATAGGCTGGGGCTATTGTCCCTGGAGAGTCAGAGTCTGAGGGATGATCTTATAGAGGTTTATAAAATCATGAGGGGCTTGAATAGGGTTAATAGACAAGGTCCTTTCCTGAGGTGGGGGAATCCAAAACTAGAGGGCACAGGTGAGAGGGGAAAGGTTTAAAAGAGATCTAAGGGGCATCCTTTTTGCACAGAGGGTGGTGCATTTATGGAATGAGCTACCAGAAGAGGTAGTGAAGGCTGGTACAAATACAGCATTTAAAAGGCATCTGGATGGGTATATGAATAGGAAGATTTTAGAGGGACATGAGCCAAATGCTGGAAAATGGGACTAGATTTATTTTGGTTATCTAGACCCCATGAACGAGTTAAACCAAAGGGTTTGTTTCCTGCTGTATGTCTCTCTGACTCTAAGTGAATTACTCTCACAGATAGCTGGCATGGACACATTGTTGCAAATAGAAACACAGAGCAAGAATTATTGATTTGACCCATTCAGTATGATCAAGACTGTATCTAAGCACCATACTTCTGTCTCTCTAGCATTAGATGCTGTTTTTTAGATTAGATTCCCTACAGCATGTAAACAGGCCCTTCAGCCCAACAAATCCACACCAACCCTTTGGTGAGTAAACCATCCAGACCCATTTCCCTATGTTTACTCCAGACTAATGCACCTAACACTATGGGCAATTTAGTGTGGCCAATTTACCTAACCTGCACCCCTTTTGGAATTGTGGGAGGAAACCCACACAGGCACAGGGAGAATGTGCAAACTCCACACAGACTGTTGCCTGAGGCTGGAATCAAACCCAGGTCCCGAGCACTGAGCCACCATGCCTGTCCTAGATTTTCATTTCCTGAATTTTATTTATTAATTTGAAATTCCTCCAGCTGGCCTGCTGGGAATTTAACCCATTAGCCTGAATTTCATGCATTATTATTATCGGTGAGAGTACCACTACACCACCTCCCTGTTTGCCTCACTGCTATGAATTCGATGATTCAATCCTCAGAACTGTTTCACAAGTTTGTGCCCAGGCCATGCAGTTCAGTTAGACTACCTGAAGATGGCAGTACTGGTTCACAATTCTCTGCTATTACAAATAAAAACAAGGACTTCAGCAGGTCCAGCAGCACCTCTGGAGAGGTAAACAGTGTCAATATATTAACTCTTCTTCAGAAACCCTTGCCATCATATTGACTGTACTGGCTACCAAGATCGTGGTTTACAGAACTTTGATGGTTCCTGCTTATGCCTGTGAGATGTGGACTGTCTGCAGCAGTCACCTCAAGGCACTGGGGCAGTATCACCAACACTGCCTCTGCAAGATCATGTGAATCCGCTGGGAAGACAGACGCATCATCGACCAGGCCAACATCCACAGCATCGAGGCACCGAACACCCCCTTGATTGTCTGCGATGGGCTGGGCACATTGTCCCCGTGACCGACACGAGACTCCCCAAGCAGGGTGTTCCACTCCCAGTTCCGAAATGGCAGGCGAGCCCCAGGTGGGATAGAGGATAGAAGTGCTTCAGGGCCTCACTGCAGCATTCCCGCAGACACCTGGGAATCACTGGCCCCAGGGCGTCCAAAATGGAGGAGGACCATCTGGGAAGGTGTCAAGCACCTCGAGACTTCCTGTCAGGAAAAAGCGGAAGCCAGGAGAGAGCAGGGAAAGGAGCACGCTGTCACACTAATGCCCCATCCTCCCCTTCCCATGGCCACCTCCTGCCCCCAGTGTAGCCCTCATTGGTCTGTACAGCCACCTACAGACTCACCGTGAGAGTGGAAGAGAGTCATCCTAGTCCAAGAGGGCCCGCCGGTGATGATGATGACTGGCTGTGATACACTATTTGGTGAGTATTGAGGCTAGAAAAGAGCACCGCTTCATAATTATAGCATTCCTTATGTTACAAATGTCTGCAGTGAGAACCATTGAGCACAGAAAGAGGCCATTTGGCCCATCATGTCTCTGTCAGCTCTATGAAACAGCCAGGAAGCTTATCCCCCGCACTGTTCTCTTCAATGCATAGTTTACTTTTCAATTTTGTGCATACATCCGATTCCCTTCAGAAAGCTGCTGGTGAATTTACTTCCACCACCATTGCATTCTGAGTCGATCCTAGGTCAATCCTAGGAATATTGAACAAAGGCAACTCAATGGAGTTAACAGACAGATCACCCACAAACCAGTACAAGCGGCCTTTGAGTCTGAATAGACTAATCCTGTTCTGATGGATCATTTGACACATTTGAATGGGCTTTTCCACAGTATCGCATAGGATTGGGAGGCAATCTTCCCTACTGACCCAAGACCGTGGCAATGTGCTGGGAGGAATGTTGCAATTGGTGAAACCTTGTGTTAATTTCTGGTCACTCCACCTTTATAACCGAACCTCGGTGAGATATGTGTCCATTTGCGGAGTGTTGTTCTGTCCGTTTCTGATTCAGCCAGGACAATTGACAGCACTCACCCTCCCTCGATTGCCCAGCAGCCTTTCCCAACCAACCAGCTGAGGCTTTAATCCCGTCAGTATGCCTCCTGCGGTTTTTACCCTTCTCTCTTAGGAAATACTACCTCTACTTGGAGCTTTACCCTCTCACAAATCATTCAGCCCTCTCTCTCTATATGATCATTAATCCCTCTCTTTGGGGCATTAACCCTCTCTCTGCATGGGTAACAACAACTGCCCTGAGGCTTTACTCTTTCCCAGGGCATTCACACCTCTCAGTGGGTCATTTAAAAATCTCTCCTTCCCTGGGGTTTTACATCTCCTGTCTGCCTTGGGTTTTAATCCTGCCCTTTGATCACCTCCTTGCCTCTTGAGGAGACAACCTAACAGTGAGGCAAATACAGCATGCGGGATACGCAGCTATCTCGGCTCAGGGGGGTATAGGCTCAGGGGGATATTGGCTTTGGGATTTTTGGCTCCAGTGGGATGTCAGTTCCAGAGTGGATCAGCATCGGACTACATTGACTATATCTGGAATATCAGCACATTAGGATTTTGGTTCCAGGGAATATCAGCACTGGACAATATCATCACTAGGGAAATATTAGCAACAGGCAATATTGGCACTGGCAGATATCAGCTCCGGGAGATGCTGACACTGGTAGACTGCAGCCATTGGTGATATCTGCTCCAGAGTATATCATCACCAGGTGATATCACTACCAGGAGATATCAGTACTAGGAGCTATCAGCATCAGGCGATACCAGTACAGGGAAATATCAGCACCAGCTGATATCAGTACCTGCAGATATCAGCACCAGGATATATCAGCACCAGGATATATCAGTAGCAGGTGATATCAGTACTAGCAGATATCAGCACCAGAGATATCAACATCAGGTAATATCAGTACCAGGAGATATCAAGACCAGGTGACATCAGTACTAGAAAATATCAACAGCAGGTGATATTAGTTCCAGGGGATATCAGTACCGGGTGATATCAGCACCAAGTGATATCAGTGCTAGGAGATATCAGCATCAAGAGATATCAATACCAGGTGATATCATTCTCAAGAGATATCAACACCAGGTGATATCAGTACCAGGAGGTATCAGCACCAAGTGATACCGTACTAGGAGATATAGGCATCAGGATATATCAACACCAGGATATATCAGCAGCAGGTGATATCAGTACTAGAAGATATCAGCATTAGAGATATCAACATCAGGTAATATCAGTACCAGGAGATATCAAGACCTGGTTACATCAGTACGAGAAAATATCAACAGCAGGTGATATCAGTACCAGGGGATATCAGTACCAGGTGATATCAACACCAAGTGAGATCAGTCCTAGGAGATATCAGCTTCAGGAGACATCAACACCAGTGATATCAGTATCAAGAGATATCAACACCAGGTAATATCAGTACAAGGTGATATCAGCACCAAGTGATATCAGTACTAGGAGATATCAGTATCAAGAGATATCAACACCAGGTGATATCAGTAGCAGGTGATATCAGCACCAAGTGATATCAGTGCAAGGAAATATCAGCATCAGGAGATATCAACACCAGGTGATATCAATATCAAGAGATATCAACACCGGGTGATATCAGTACCAGGAGATATCAGCATCAGGAGATATCAACACCAGGTGATGTCAGCACCAAGTGATATCAGTATCATGAGCTATCAACACCAGGTAATATCAGTACAAGGTGATATCAGCACCAAGTGATATCAGTACTAGGAGATTTCAGTATCAAGAGATATCAACACCAGATGATATCAGTATCAGGTGATATCAGCACCAAGTGATATCAGTGCGAGGAAATATCAGCATCAGGAGATATCAACACCAGATGATATCAGTATCAAGAGATATCAACACCAGGTGATATTAGTACCAGGAGATATCAGCACCAAGTGGTATCAGTACGAGGAGATATCAGCATCAAGAGATATCAGCACCAGGTGATATCAGTACCAGGAGATATCAGCACCAAGTGACATCAGTATTAGGAGATATCAACATCAGGAGATATCAACACCAGTGATATCAGCATCAGGAGATATCAACACCAGGTGATATGAGTACCAGGAGATATCAGCACCAAGGGATATCAGTACGAGGAGATATCAGCATCAGGAGATATCAACACCAGTGATATCTGTATCAAGAGGTGTCAACACCAGGTGATATCAGTACCAGGAGATATCAGCACCAATTGATATCTGTACTAGGAGATATTAGCATCAGGAGATATCAACACCAGGCGATATCAGTATCAAGAGATATCAGCACCAGGTGATATCAGTACCAGGAGATATCAGCACCAAGTGATATCAGTCCAAGGAGATATCAGCATCAGGAGATATCAACGCAGGTGATATCAGTATCAAGAGGTATCAACACCAGGTGATATCAGTACCAGGAGATGGCAGCACCAAATGATATCAGTACGAGGAGATATCAGCATCAGGAGATATCAACACCAGGTGATATCAGTATGAAGAGATGTCAACACCAGGTGATATCAGTACCAGGAGATATCAGCACCAAGTGATATCAGTACTAAGAGATATCAGCATCAGGAGATATCAACACCGGTGATATCAGTATCAAGAGGTATCAACACCAGGTGATATCAGTACCAGGAGATGGCAGCACCAAATGATATCAGTACTAGGAGATATCAGCATCAGGAGATATTAACACCAGGTGATATCAGTATGAAGAGATATCAACACCAGGTGATATCAGTACCAGGATATATCAGCGCCAAGTGATATCAGTCCTAGGAGATATCAGCATCAGGAGATATCAACACCGGTGATATCAGTATCAAGAGATATCAACACCAGGTGATATCAGTACAAGGTGATATCAGCACCAAGTGATATCAGTACAAGGAGATAACAGCATCAGGAGATATCAACACCAGTGATATCAATATCAAGAGATATTAACACCGGGTGATATCAGTATCAAGAGATATCAACACCAGGTGTTGTCAGTACCAGGAGATATCAGCATCAAGTGATATCAGTCCTAGGAGATATCAGCATCAGGAGATATCAACACCAGTGATATCAGTATCAATAGACATCAGCACCAGGTGATATCAGTACCAGGCGATAGTAGCAGCAAGTGATATCAGTACTAGGAGATATCAGCATCAGGAGATATCAACACCAGATGATATCAGCACCAAGTAGTATCAATACTGGGAGATATCAGCATCAGAAGATATCAACACCAGTGATATCAGTATCAAGAGATATCAACACCAGGTAATATCAGGACCAGGTGATATCAGGACCAAGTGATATCCGTACTAGGAGATATCAGCATAAGGAGATATCAACACTAGATGATATCAGTATCAAGAGATATCAACACCAGGTGATATCAGTACCAGGAGATATCAGCACCAAGTGATATCAGTACAAGGAGATATCAGCATCAGGAGATATCAACACCAGTCATATCAATATCCAGAGATATCAACACCAGGTGATATCAAGATCAAGAGATGTCAACACAAGGTGATATCAGCATCAGGAGATATCAACACCAGTGATAAAAATATCAAGAGATATCAACACCGGGTGATATCAACACCAGGTGCTATCAAGATCAAGAGATGTCAACACAAGGTGATATCAGCATCAGGAGATATCAACACCAGTGATATCAGTATCAAGAGACATCAACACCAGGTGATATCAACACCAGGTGCTATCAAGATCAAGAGATGTCAACACAAGGTGATATCAGCATCAGGAGATATCAACACCAGTGATATCAGTAACAAGAGATGTCAACACTAGGTGATATTAGTACCAGGAGATACCAGGAGATTAGCACCAAGTGGCATCAGTACTAAGAGATATCAGCATCAGGAGATAGCAAGACAGGTGATATCAGTATCAAGAGGTATCAACACCAAGTGATATCAGTACCAGGAGATGGCAGCACCAAATGATATCAGTACTAGGAGATATCAGCATCAGGAGATATCAACACCAGGTGATATCAGTATGAAGAGATATCAACACCAGGTGATATCAGTACCAGGATATATCAGCGCCAAGTGATATCAGACCTAGGAGATATCAGCATCAGGAGATATCAACACCAGTGATATCAGTATCAAGAGATATCAACACCAGGTGATATCAGTACAAGGTGATATCAGCACCAAGTGATATCAGTACAAGGAGATATCAGCATCAGGAGATATCAACACCAGTGATATCAATATCAAGAGATATTAACACCGGGTGATATGAGTATCAAGAGATATCAACACCAGGTGTTATCAGTACCAGGAGATATCAGCACCAAGTGATATCAGTCCTAGGAGATATCAGCATCAGGAGATATCAACACCAGTGATATCATTATCAAGTGATATCAACACCAGGTGATATCAGTACACGGTGATATCAGCACCAAGTGATATCAGTACAAGGAGATATCAGCATCAGGAGATATCAACACCAGTGATATCAATATCAAGAGATATTAACACCGGGTGATATGAGTATCAAGAGATATCAACACCAGGTGTTATCAGTACCAGGAGATATCAGCACCAAGTGATATCAGTCCTAGGAGATATCAGCATCAGGAGATATCAACACCAGTGATATCATTATCAAGTGATATCAACACCAGGTGATATCAGTACACGGTGATATCAGCACCAAGTGATATCAGTACTGGGAGATATCAGCATTAGGAGAAATCATCACCAGGTGATATCAGTATCAAGAGATGTCAACACCAGGTGATATTAGTACCAGGAGATATCAGCACCAAGTGATATCAGTACTAGGAGATATCAGCATCAGGAGATATCAACACCAGATGATATCAGCACCAAGTGGTGTCAATACTGGGATATAACAGTATCAGGAGATATCAACACCAGATGATATCAGCACCAGCTGATATCAGTACCTGCAGATATCAGCACCAGGATATATCAGCACCAGGATATATCAGTAGCAGGTGATATCAGTACTAGCAGATATAAGCACCAGAGATATCAACATCAGGTAATATCAGTACCAGGAGATATCAAGACCAGGTGACATCAGTACTAGAAAATATCAACAGCAGGTGATATTAGTTCCAGGGGATATCAGTACCAGGTGATATCAGCACCAAGTGATATCAGTGCTACGAGATATCAGCATCAGGAGATATCAATACCAGGTGATATCAGTAACAAGAGATATCAACACCAGGTGATATCAGTACCAGGAGATATCAGCACCAAGTGATACCAGTACTAGGAGATATAGGCATCAGGATATATCAGCACCAGGATATATCAGCAGCAGGTGATATCAGTACAAGAAGATATCAGCATTAGAGATATCAACATCAGGTAATATCAGTACCAGGAGATATCAAGACCTGGTTACATCAGTACTAGAAAATATCAACAGCAGGTGATATCAGTAGCAGGGGATATCAGTACCAGGTGATATCAACACCAAGTGATATCAGTGCTAGGAGATATCAGCTTCAGGAGATATCAACACCAGTGATATCAGTAACAAGAGATATCAACACCAGGTAATATCAGTACAAGGTGATATCAGCACCAAGTGATATCAGTACTAGGAGATATCAGTATCAAGAGATTTCAACACCAGGTGATATCAGTAGCAGGTGATATCAGCACCAAGTGATATCAGTGCAAGGAAATATCAGCATCAGGAGATATCAACACCAGGTGATATCAATATCAAGAGATATCAACACCGGGTGATATCAGTACCAGGACGTATCAGCATCAGGAGATATCAACACCAGGTGATGTCAGCACCAAGTGATATCAGTATCATGAACTATCAACACCAGGTAATATCAGTACAAGGTGATATCAGCACCAAGTGATATCAGTACTAGGAGATATCAGTATCAAGAGATATCAACACCAGATGATATCAGTATCAGGTGATAGCAGCACCAAGTGATATCAGTGCGAGGAAATATCAGCATCAGGAGATATCAACACCAGATGATATCAGTATCAAGAGATATCAGCACCAGGTGATATTAGTACCAGGAGATATCAGCACCAAGTGGTATCAGTACGAGGAGATATCAGCATCAAGAGATATCAGCACCAGGTGATATCAGTACCAGGAGATATCAGCACCAAGTGATATCAGTATTAGGAGATATCAGCATCAGGAGATATCAACACCAGTGATATCGGTATCAAGTGATATCAACACCATGTGATATCAGTACTAGGAGATATCAGGACCAAGTTATATCAGTACGAGGAATTATCAGCATCAGGAGATATCAACACCAGTGATATCAGTATCAAGAGATGTCCACACCAGATGTTATCAGCATCAGGAGATATCAACACCAGGTGATATGAGTACCAGGAGATATCAGCACCAAGGGATATCAGTATGAGGAGATATCAGCATCAGGAGATATCAACACCAGTGATATCTGTATCAAGAGGTGTCAACACCAGGTGTTATCAGTACCAGGAGATATCAGCACCAATTGATATCTGTACTAGGAGATATCAGCATCAGGAGTTATCAACACCAGGCGATATCAGTATCAAGAGATATCAGCACCAGGTGTTATCAGTACGAGGAGATATCAGCACCAAGTGATATCAGTCCTAGGAGATATCAGCATCAGGAGATATCAACGCAGGTGATATCAGTATCAAGAGGTATCAACACCAGGTGATATCAGTACCAGGAGAGGGCAGCACCAAATGATATCAGTACTAGGAGATATCAGCATCAGGAGTTATCAACACCAGGTGATATCACTATGAAGAGATGTCAACACCAGGTGATATCAGTACCAGGAGATATCAGCACCAAGTGATATCAGTACTAAGAGATATCAGCATCAGGAGATATCAACACCGGTGATATCAGTATCAAGAGGTATCAACACCAGGTGATATCAGTACCAGGAGATGGCAGCACCAAATGATATCAGTACTAGGAGATATCAGCATCAGGAGATATTAACACCAGGTGATATCAGTATGAAGAGATATCAACACCAGGTGATATCAGTACCAGGATATATCAGCGCCAAGTGATATCAGTCCTAGGAGATATCAGCATCAGGAGATATCAACACCGGTGATATCAGTATCAAGAGATATCAACACCAGGTGATATCAGTACAAGGTGATATCAGCACCAAGTGATGTCAGTACAAGGAGATATCAGCATCAGGAGATATCAACACCAGTGATATCAATATCAAGAGATATTAACACCGGGTGATATCAGTATCAAGAGATATCAACACCAGGTGTTATCAGTACCAGGAGATATCAGCGCCAAGTGATATCAGTCCTAGGAGATATCAGCATCAGGAGATATCAACACCAGTGATATCATTATCAAGAGAAATCAACACCAAGTGATATCAGTACACGGTGATATCAGCACCAAGTGATACCAGTACTGGGAGATATCAGCATTAGGAGATATCATCACCAGGTAATATCAGTGTCAAGAGATGTCAACACCAGGTGATATTAGTACCAGGAGATATCAGCACCAAGTGATATCAGTACTAGGAGATATCAGCATCAGGAGATATCAACACCAGATGATATCAGCACCAAGTGGTATCAATACTGGGAGATATCAGCATCAGAAGATATCAACACCAGTGATATCAGTATCAAGAGATATCAACACCAGGTAATATCAGGACCAGGTGATATCAGGACCAAGTGATATCCGTACTAGAAGAGATCAGCATAAGGAGATATCAACACCAGATGATATCAGTATCAAGAGATATCAACACCAGGTGATATCAGTACAAGGTGATATCAGCACCAAGTGATATCAGTACAAGGAGATATCAGCATCAGGAGATAGCAACACCAGTGATATCAATATCAAGAGATATTAACACCGCGTGATATCAGTATCAAGAGATATCAACACCAGGTGTTATCAATACCAGGAGATATCAGCGCCAAGTGATATCAGTCCTAGGAGATATCAGCATCAGGAGATATCAGCACCAGTGATATCATTATCAAGAGAAATCAACACCAAGTGATATCAGTACAAGGTGATATCAGCACCAAGGGATATCAGTACAAGGAGATATCAGCATCAGGAGATATCAACACCAGTGATATCATTATCAAGAGATATTAACACCGGGTGATATCAGTATCAAGAGATATCAACACCAGGTGTTATCAGTACACGGAAATATCAGCACCAAGTGATATCAGTACTGGGAGATATCAGCATTAGGAGATATCATCACCAGGTGATATCAGTGTCAAGAGATGTCAACACCAGGTGATATTAGTACCAGGCGATATCAGCACCAAGTGATATCAGTACTAGGAGATATCAGCATCAGGAGATATCAACAGCAGATGATATCAGCACCAAGTGGTATCAATACTGGGAGATATCAGCATCAGAAGATATCAACACCAGTGATATCAGTATCAAGAGATATCAGCACCAGGTAATATCAGGACCAGGTGATATCAGGACCAAGTGATATCCGTACTAGGAGATATCAGCTTAAGGAGATATCAACACCAGATGATATCAGTATCAAGAGATATCAACACCAGGTGATATCAGTACCAGGAGATATCAGCACCAAGTGATATCAGTACTAGGAGATATCAGCATCAAGTGATATCAACACCAGGTGATATCAACACCAGGTGATATCAAGATCAAGAGATGTCAACACAAGGTGATATCAGCATCAGGAGATATCAACACCAGTGATATCAGTATCAAGAGATATCAACACCAAGTGATATCAACACCGGGTGCTATCAAGATCAAGAGATGTCAACACAAGGTGATATCAGCATCAGGAGATATCAACACCAGTGATATCATTATCAAGAGATATCAACACTAGGTGATATCAGTACCAGGTGATATCAGTACCAAGTGATATCAGTACTAGGAGATATCAGCATCAGGAGATATCAACACCAGGTGATATCATCACCAGGTGATATCAAGATCAAGAGATGTCAACACAAGGTGATATCAGCATCAGGAGATATCAACACCAGTGATATCAATATCAAGAGATATCAACACTGGGTGATATCAACACCAGGTGCTATCAAGATCAAGAGATGTCAACACAAGGTGATATCTGCATCAGGAGATATCAACACCAGTGATATCAGTATCAAGAGACATCAACACCAGGTGATATCAGTACCAGGTGATATCAGTACCAACTGATATCAGTACTAGGAGATATCAACATCAGGAGATATCAACACCAGTGATATCAGTACCAAGAGATATCAACACCAGGAGTTATCAGTACCAGGAGATATCAGCACCAAGTGATATCAGTCCTAGGAGATATCAGCATCAGGAGATATCAACACCAGTGATATCATTATCAAGTGATATCAACACCAGGTGATATCAGTACACGGTGATATCAGCACCAAGTGATATCAGTACTGGGAGATATCAGCATTAGGAGAAATCATCACCAGGTGATATCTGTATCAAGAGATGTCAACACCAGGTGATATTAGTACCAGGAGATATCAGCACCAAGTGATATCAGTACTAGGAGATATCAGCATCGGGAGATATCAACACCAGATGATATCAGCACCAAGTGGTGTCAATACTGGGATATAACAGTATCAGGAGATATCAACACCAGATGATATCAGCACCAGCTGATATCAGTACCTGCAGATATCAGCACGAGGATATATCAGTAGCAGGTGATATCAGTACTAGCAGATATCAGCACCAGAGATATCAACATCAGGTAATATCAGTACCAGGAGATATCAAGACCAGGTGACATCAGTACTAGAAAATATCAACAGCAGGTGATATTAGTTCCAGGTGATATTAGTACCAGGAGATATCAGCACCAAGTGATATCAGTACTAGGAGATATCAGCATCAGGAGATATCAACACCAGATGATATCAGCACCAAGTGGTGTCAATACTGGGATATATCCGCATCAGGAGATATCAACACCAGATGATATCAGCACCAGCTGATATCAGTACCTGCAGATATCAGCACCAGGATATATCAGCACCAGGATATATCAGTAGCAGGTGATATCAGTACTAGCAGATATCAGCACCAGAGATATCAACATCAGGTAATATCAGTACCAGGAGATATCAAGACCAGGTGACATCAGTACTAGAAAATATCAACAGCAGGTGATATTAGTTCCAGGGGATATCAGTACCAGGTGATATCAGCACCAAGTGATATCAGTGCCAGGAGATATCAGCATCAGGAGATATCAATACCAGGTGATATCAGTAACAAGAGATATCAACACCATGTGATATCAACACCAGGTGCTATCAAGATCAAGAGATGTCAACACCAGGTGGTATCAAGATCAAGAGATGTCAACACAAGGTGATATCAGCATCAGGAGATATCAACAACAGTGATATCATTATCAAGAGATATCAACACTAGGTGATATCAGTATCAAGAGATATCGACACCAGTGATATCAGTATCAAGATATATCAAAACCAGGTGATATCAACACCAGGTGCTATCAAGATCAAGAGATGTCAACACAAGGTGATACCAGCATCAGGAGATATCAACACCAGTGATATCATTATCAAGAGATATCAACACTAGGTGATATCAGTACCAGGTGATATCAGTACCAACTGATATCAGTACTAGGAGATATCAACATCAGGAGATATCAACACCAGTGATATCAGTACCAAGAGATATCAACACCAGGTGATATCAGTACCAGGACGTATCAGCATCAGGAGATATCAACACCAGGTGATGTCAGCACCAAGTGATATCAGTATCATGAACTATCAACACCAGGTAATATCAGTACAAGGTGATATCAGCACCAAGTGATATCAGTACTAGGAGATATCAGTATCAAGAGATATCAACACCAGATGATATCAGTATCAGGTGATAGCAGCACCAAGTGATATCAGTGCGAGGAAATATCAGCATCAGGAGATATCAACACCAGATGATATCAGTATCAAGAGATATCAGCACCAGGTGATATTAGTACCAGGAGATATCAGCACCAAGTGGTATCAGTACGAGGAGATATCAGCATCAAGAGATATCAGCACCAGGTGATATCAGTACCAGGAGATATCAGCACCAAGTGATATCAGTATTAGGAGATATCAGCATCAGGAGATATCAACACCAGTGATATCGGTATCAAGTGATATCAACACCATGTGATATCAGTACTAGGAGATATCAGGACCAAGTTATATCAGTACGAGGAATTATCAGCATCAGGAGATATCAACACCAGTGATATCAGTATCAAGAGATGTCCACACCAGATGTTATCAGCATCAGGAGATATCAACACCAGGTGATATGAGTACCAGGAGATATCAGCACCAAGGGATATCAGTATGAGGAGATATCAGCATCAGGAGATATCAACACCAGTGATATCTGTATCAAGAGGTGTCAACACCAGGTGTTATCAGTACCAGGAGATATCAGCACCAATTGATATCTGTACTAGGAGATATCAGCATCAGGAGTTATCAACACCAGGCGATATCAGTATCAAGAGATATCAGCACCAGGTGTTATCAGTACGAGGAGATATCAGCACCAAGTGATATCAGTCCTAGGAGATATCAGCATCAGGAGATATCAACGCAGGTGATATCAGTATCAAGAGGTATCAACACCAGGTGATATCAGTACCAGGAGAGGGCAGCACCAAATGATATCAGTACTAGGAGATATCAGCATCAGGAGTTATCAACACCAGGTGATATCACTATGAAGAGATGTCAACACCAGGTGATATCAGTACCAGGAGATATCAGCACCAAGTGATATCAGTACTAAGAGATATCAGCATCAGGAGATATCAACACCGGTGATATCAGTATCAAGAGGTATCAACACCAGGTGATATCAGTACCAGGAGATGGCAGCACCAAATGATATCAGTACTAGGAGATATCAGCATCAGGAGATATTAACACCAGGTGATATCAGTATGAAGAGATATCAACACCAGGTGATATCAGTACCAGGATATATCAGCGCCAAGTGATATCAGTCCTAGGAGATATCAGCATCAGGAGATATCAACACCGGTGATATCAGTATCAAGAGATATCAACACCAGGTGATATCAGTACAAGGTGATATCAGCACCAAGTGATGTCAGTACAAGGAGATATCAGCATCAGGAGATATCAACACCAGTGATATCAATATCAAGAGATATTAACACCGGGTGATATCAGTATCAAGAGATATCAACACCAGGTGTTATCAGTACCAGGAGATATCAGCGCCAAGTGATATCAGTCCTAGGAGATATCAGCATCAGGAGATATCAACACCAGTGATATCATTATCAAGAGAAATCAACACCAAGTGATATCAGTACACGGTGATATCAGCACCAAGTGATACCAGTACTGGGAGATATCAGCATTAGGAGATATCATCACCAGGTAATATCAGTGTCAAGAGATGTCAACACCAGGTGATATTAGTACCAGGAGATATCAGCACCAAGTGATATCAGTACTAGGAGATATCAGCATCAGGAGATATCAACACCAGATGATATCAGCACCAAGTGGTATCAATACTGGGAGATATCAGCATCAGAAGATATCAACACCAGTGATATCAGTATCAAGAGATATCAACACCAGGTAATATCAGGACCAGGTGATATCAGGACCAAGTGATATCCGTACTAGAAGAGATCAGCATAAGGAGATATCAACACCAGATGATATCAGTATCAAGAGATATCAACACCAGGTGATATCAGTACAAGGTGATATCAGCACCAAGTGATATCAGTACAAGGAGATATCAGCATCAGGAGATAGCAACACCAGTGATATCAATATCAAGAGATATTAACACCGCGTGATATCAGTATCAAGAGATATCAACACCAGGTGTTATCAATACCAGGAGATATCAGCGCCAAGTGATATCAGTCCTAGGAGATATCAGCATCAGGAGATATCAGCACCAGTGATATCATTATCAAGAGAAATCAACACCAAGTGATATCAGTACAAGGTGATATCAGCACCAAGGGATATCAGTACAAGGAGATATCAGCATCAGGAGATATCAACACCAGTGATATCATTATCAAGAGATATTAACACCGGGTGATATCAGTATCAAGAGATATCAACACCAGGTGTTATCAGTACACGGAAATATCAGCACCAAGTGATATCAGTACTGGGAGATATCAGCATTAGGAGATATCATCACCAGGTGATATCAGTGTCAAGAGATGTCAACACCAGGTGATATTAGTACCAGGCGATATCAGCACCAAGTGATATCAGTACTAGGAGATATCAGCATCAGGAGATATCAACAGCAGATGATATCAGCACCAAGTGGTATCAATACTGGGAGATATCAGCATCAGAAGATATCAACACCAGTGATATCAGTATCAAGAGATATCAGCACCAGGTAATATCAGGACCAGGTGATATCAGGACCAAGTGATATCCGTACTAGGAGATATCAGCTTAAGGAGATATCAACACCAGATGATATCAGTATCAAGAGATATCAACACCAGGTGATATCAGTACCAGGAGATATCAGCACCAAGTGATATCAGTACTAGGAGATATCAGCATCAAGTGATATCAACACCAGGTGATATCAACACCAGGTGATATCAAGATCAAGAGATGTCAACACAAGGTGATATCAGCATCAGGAGATATCAACACCAGTGATATCAGTATCAAGAGATATCAACACCAAGTGATATCAACACCGGGTGCTATCAAGATCAAGAGATGTCAACACAAGGTGATATCAGCATCAGGAGATATCAACACCAGTGATATCATTATCAAGAGATATCAACACTAGGTGATATCAGTACCAGGTGATATCAGTACCAAGTGATATCAGTACTAGGAGATATCAGCATCAGGAGATATCAACACCAGGTGATATCATCACCAGGTGATATCAAGATCAAGAGATGTCAACACAAGGTGATATCAGCATCAGGAGATATCAACACCAGTGATATCAATATCAAGAGATATCAACACTGGGTGATATCAACACCAGGTGCTATCAAGATCAAGAGATGTCAACACAAGGTGATATCTGCATCAGGAGATATCAACACCAGTGATATCAGTATCAAGAGACATCAACACCAGGTGATATCAGTACCAGGTGATATCAGTACCAACTGATATCAGTACTAGGAGATATCAACATCAGGAGATATCAACACCAGTGATATCAGTACCAAGAGATATCAACACCAGGAGTTATCAGTACCAGGAGATATCAGCACCAAGTGATATCAGTCCTAGGAGATATCAGCATCAGGAGATATCAACACCAGTGATATCATTATCAAGTGATATCAACACCAGGTGATATCAGTACACGGTGATATCAGCACCAAGTGATATCAGTACTGGGAGATATCAGCATTAGGAGAAATCATCACCAGGTGATATCTGTATCAAGAGATGTCAACACCAGGTGATATTAGTACCAGGAGATATCAGCACCAAGTGATATCAGTACTAGGAGATATCAGCATCGGGAGATATCAACACCAGATGATATCAGCACCAAGTGGTGTCAATACTGGGATATAACAGTATCAGGAGATATCAACACCAGATGATATCAGCACCAGCTGATATCAGTACCTGCAGATATCAGCACGAGGATATATCAGTAGCAGGTGATATCAGTACTAGCAGATATCAGCACCAGAGATATCAACATCAGGTAATATCAGTACCAGGAGATATCAAGACCAGGTGACATCAGTACTAGAAAATATCAACAGCAGGTGATATTAGTTCCAGGTGATATTAGTACCAGGAGATATCAGCACCAAGTGATATCAGTACTAGGAGATATCAGCATCAGGAGATATCAACACCAGATGATATCAGCACCAAGTGGTGTCAATACTGGGATATATCCGCATCAGGAGATATCAACACCAGATGATATCAGCACCAGCTGATATCAGTACCTGCAGATATCAGCACCAGGATATATCAGCACCAGGATATATCAGTAGCAGGTGATATCAGTACTAGCAGATATCAGCACCAGAGATATCAACATCAGGTAATATCAGTACCAGGAGATATCAAGACCAGGTGACATCAGTACTAGAAAATATCAACAGCAGGTGATATTAGTTCCAGGGGATATCAGTACCAGGTGATATCAGCACCAAGTGATATCAGTGCCAGGAGATATCAGCATCAGGAGATATCAATACCAGGTGATATCAGTAACAAGAGATATCAACACCATGTGATATCAACACCAGGTGCTATCAAGATCAAGAGATGTCAACACCAGGTGGTATCAAGATCAAGAGATGTCAACACAAGGTGATATCAGCATCAGGAGATATCAACAACAGTGATATCATTATCAAGAGATATCAACACTAGGTGATATCAGTATCAAGAGATATCGACACCAGTGATATCAGTATCAAGATATATCAAAACCAGGTGATATCAACACCAGGTGCTATCAAGATCAAGAGATGTCAACACAAGGTGATACCAGCATCAGGAGATATCAACACCAGTGATATCATTATCAAGAGATATCAACACTAGGTGATATCAGTACCAGGTGATATCAGTACCAACTGATATCAGTACTAGGAGATATCAACATCAGGAGATATCAACACCAGTGATATCAGTACCAAGAGATATCAACACCAGGTGATATCAGTACCAGGATATATCAGCGCCAAGTGATATCAGACCTAGGAGATATCAGCATCAGGAGATATCAACACCAGTGATATCAGTATCAAGAGATATCAACACCAGGTGATATCAGTACAAGGTGATATCAGCACCAAGTGATATCAGTGCTAGGAGATATCAGCATCAGGAGATATCAACACCAGTGATATCAGTACCAAGAGATATCAACACCAGGTGATATCAGTACCAGGATATATCAGCGCCAAGTGATATCAGACCTAGGAGATATCAGCATCAGGAGATATCAACACCAGTGATATCAGTATCAAGAGATATCAACACCAGGTGATATCAGTACAAGGTGATATCAGCACCAAGTGATATCAGTGCTAGGAGATATCAGCATCAGGAGATATCAACACCAGTGATATCAATATCAAGAGATATTAACACCGGGTGATATGAGTATCAAGAGATATCAACACCAGGAGTTATCAGTACCAGGAGATATCAGCACCAAGTGATATCAGTCCTAGGAGATATCAGCATCAGGAGATATCAACACCAGTGATATCATTATCAAGTGATATCAACACCAGGTGATATCAGTACACGGTGATATCAGCACCAAGTGATATCAGTACTGGGAGATATCAGCATTAGGAGAAATCATCACCAGGTGATATCAGTATCAAGAGATGTCAACACCAGGTGATATTAGTACCAGGAGATATCAGCACCAAGTGATATCAGTACTAGGAGATATCAGCATCAGGAGATATCAACACCAGATGATATCAGCACCAAGTGGTGTCAATACTGGGATATATCCGCATCAGGAGATATCAACACCAGATGATATCAGCACCAGCTGATATCAGTACCTGCAGATATCAGCACGAGGATATATCAGTAGCAGGTGATATCAGTACTAGCAGATATAAGCACCAGAGATATCAACATCAGGTAATATCAGTACCAGGAGATATCAAGACCAGGTGACATCAGTACTAGAAAATATCAACAGCAGGTGATATTAGTTCCAGGTGATATTAGTACCAGGAGATATCAGCACCAAGTGATATCAGTACTAGGAGATATCAGTATCAGGAGATATCAACACCAGATGATATCAGCACCAAGTGGTGTCAATACTGGGATATATCCGCATCAGGAGATATCAACACCAGATGATATCAGCACCAGCTGATATCAGTACCTGCAGATATCAGCACCAGGATATATCAGTAGCAGGTGATATCAGTACTAGCAGATATCAGCACCAGAGATATCAACATCAGGTAATATCAGTACCAGGAGATATCAAGACCAGGTGACATCAGTACTAGAAAATATCAACAGCAGGTGATATTAGTTCCAGGGGATATCAGTACCAGGTGATATCAGCACCAAGTGATATCAGTGCCAGGAGATATCAGCATCAGGAGATATCAATACCAGGTGATATCAGTAACAAGAGATATCAACACCATGTGATATCAACACCAGGTGCTATCAAGATCAAGAGATGTCAACACCAGGTGGTATCAAGATCAAGAGATGTCAACACAAGGTGATATCAGCATCAGGAGATATCAACACCAGTGATATCATTATCAAGAGATATCAACACTAGGTGATATCAGTATCAAGAGATATCGACACCAGTGATATCAGTATCAAGATATATCAAAACCAGGTGATATCAACACCAGGTGCTATCAAGATCAAGAGATGTCAACACAAGGTGATATCAGCATCAGGAGATATCAACACCAGTGATATCATTATCAAGAGATATCAACACTAGGTGATCAGTACCAGGTGATATCAGTACCAACTGATATCAGTACTAGGAGATATCAACATCAGGAGATATCAACACCAGTGATATCAGTACCAAGAGATATCAACACCAGGTGATATCAGTACCAAGAGATATCAACACCAGGTGATATCAGTACCAGGAGATATCAGCACCAAGTTAAATCAGTACGAGGAGATATCAGCGTCAGCAGATATCAGCACCAGGTGATATCAGTACCAGGAGATATCAGCACCAAGTGAAATGAGTACTAGGAGATATCAGCATCAGGAGATATCAACACCAGGTGATATCAGTATCAAGAGATATGAACACCAGGTGAGATCAGTACCAGGAGATATTAGCACCAAGTGATATCAGTATTGGGACATATCAGCATCAGGAGATATCAACACTAGTGATATCAGTATCAAGAGATATCAACACCAGTGATATCAGTATCAAGATATATCAACACCAGGTGATATCAACACCAGGTGCTATCAAGATCAAGAGATGTCAACACAAGGTGATATCAGCATCAGGAGATATCAACACCAGTGATATCATTATCAAGAGATATCAACACTAGGTGATATCAGTACCAGGTGATATCAGTACCAAGTGATATCAGTACTAGGAGATATCAGCATCAGGAGATATCAACACCAGTGATATTAGTACCAAGAGATATCAACATCAGGTGATATCAGTACCAGGAGATATCAGCACCAAGTTATATCAGTACGAGGAGATATCAGCGTCAGGAGATATCAGCACCAGGTGATATCAGTACCAGGAGATATCAGCACCAAGTGAAATGAGTACTAGGAGATATCAGCATCAGGAGATATCAACACCAGGTGATATCAGTATCAAGAGATGTCCACACCAGGTGATATCAGCATCAGGAGATATCAACACCTGTGATATCAGTATCAAGAGATATCAACACCAGGTGATATGAGTACGAGGAGATATCAGCACCAAGGGATATCAGTACGAGGAGATATCAGCATCAGGAGATATCAACACCAGTGATATCTGTATCAAGAGATGTCAACGCCAGGTAATATCAGTACCAGGAGATATCAACACCAAGTGATATCAGTACTAGGAAATATCAGCATCAGGAGATATCAACACCAGGTGATATCACTGTCAAGAGGTATCAACAACAGCTGATATCAGTACCAGGAGATAACAGCACCAATTGATATCCACACTAGGAGATATCAGCATCAGGAGATATCAACACCAGTGATATCAGTATCAATAGACATCAACACCAGGTGATATCAGTATCAAGCGATATCAACACCAGGTAATATCAGTACCAGGTGATATCAGGACCAAGTGATATCCGTACGAGGAGATATCAGCATCAGGAGATATCAACACCAGATGATATGAGTATCAAGAGATATGAACACCAGGTGAGATCAGTACCAGGAGATATCAGCACCAAGTGATATCAGTATTGGGACATATCAGCATCAGGAGATATCAACACTAGTGATATCAGTATCAAGAGATATCAACACCAGTGATATCAGTATCAAGATATATCAACACCAGGTGATATAAACACCAGGTGCTATCAAGATCAAGAGATGTCAACACCAGGTGGTATCAAGATCAAGAAATGTCAACACAAGGTGATATCAGCATCAGGAGATATCAACACCAGATGATACCAGCACCAGCTGATATCAGTACCTGCAGATATCAGCACCAGGATATATCAGTAGCAGGTGATATCAGTACTAGCAGATATCAGCACCAGAGATATCAACATCAGGTAATATCAGTACCAGGAGATATCAAGACCATATGACATCAGTACTAGAAAATATCAACAGCAGGTGATATTAGTTCCAGGGGATATCAGTACCAGGTGATATCAGCACCAAGTGATATCAGTGCTAGGAGATATCAGCATCAGGAGATATCAATACCAGGTGATATCAGTAACAAGAGATATCAACACCAGGTGATATCAACACCAGGTGCTATCAAGATCAAGAGATGTCAACACCAGGTGGTATCAAGATCAAGAGATGTCAACACAAGGTGATATCAGCATCAGGAGATATCAACACCAGTGATATCATTATCAAGAGATATCAACACTAGGTGATATCAGTACCAGGTGATATCAGTACCAACTGATATCAGTACTAGGAGATATCAGCATCAGGAGATATCAACACCAGAGATATCAGTATCAAGAGATATCAATACCAGGTGATATCAGTACCAAGAGATATCAACACCAGGTGATATCAGTACCAGGAGATATCAGCACCAAGTTATATCAGTACGAGGAGATATCAGCGTCAGGAGATATCAGTACCAGGTGATATCAGTACCAGGAGATATCAGCACCAAGTGAAATGAGTACTAGGAGATATCAGCATCAGGAGATATCAACACCAGGTGATATCAGTATCAAGAGATTTGAACACCAGGTGATATCAGTATCAAGAGATGTCCACACCAGGTGATATCAGCATCAGGAGATATCAACACCTGTGATATCCGTATCAAGAGATATCAACACCAGGTGATATGAGTACGAGGAAATATCAGCACCAAGGGATATCAGTACGAGGAGATATCAGCATCAGGAGATATCAACACCAGTGATATCTGTATCAAGAGATGTCAACGCCAGGTAATATCAGTACCAGGAGATATCAACACCAAGTGATATCAGTACTAGGAAATATCAGCATCAGGAGATATCAACACCAGGTGATATCACTGTCAAGAGGTATCAACAACAGCTGATATCAGTACCAGGAGATAACAGCACCAACTGATATCAGTACTAGGAGATATCAGCATCAGGAGATATCAACACCAGAGATATCAGTATCAAGAGATATCAACACCAGGTGATATCAGTACCAAGAGATATCAACACCAGGTGATATCAGTACCAGGAGATATCAGCACCAAGTTATATCAGTACGAGGAGATATCAGCGTCAGGAGATATCAGTACCAGGTGATATCAGTACCAGGAGAAAGCAGCACCAAGTGAAATGAGTACTAGGAGATATCAGCATCAGGAGATATCAACACCAGGTGATATCAGTATCAAGAGATTTGAACACCAGGTGATATCAGTATCAAGAGATGTCCACACCAGGTGATATCAGCATCAGGAGATATCAACACCTGTGATATCCGTATCAAGAGATATCAACACCAGGTGATATGAGTACGAGGAAATATCAGCACCAAGGGATATCAGTACGAGGAGATATCAGCATCAGGAGATATCAACACCAGTGATATCTGTATCAAGAGATGTCAACGCCAGGTAATATCAGTACCAGGAGATATCAACACCAAGTGATATCAGTACTAGGAAATATCAGCATCAGGAGATATCAACACCAGGTGATATCACTGTCAAGAGGTATCAACAACAGCTGATATCAGTACCAGGAGATAACAGCACCAATTGATATCCACACTAGGAGATATCAGCATCAGGAGATATCAACACCAGTGATATCAGTATCAATAGACATCAGCACCAGGTGATATCAGTACCAGGTGATAGCAGCAGCAAGTGATATCAGTACGAGGAGATATCAGCATCAGGAGATATCAACACCAGTGATATCAGTATCAAGAGGTATCAACACTAGGGGATATCAGTACAAAGTTATATCACACCAAGTGATATCAGTACTATGAGAAATCAGCATCAGAAGATATCAACACCAGGTGATATCAATATCAAGAGATATCAACACCAGGTGATATCAAGATCAAGAGATGTCAACACAAGGTGATATCAGCATCAGGAGATATCAACACCAGTGATGTCAGTATCAAGAGTTATCAACACCAGGTGATATCAGTACCAGGCGATATCAGCAGCAAGTGATATCAGTACTAGGAGATATCAGCATTAGGAGATATCAACACCAGTGATATCATTATCAAGAGATATCAACACTAGGTGATATCAGTACCAGGTGATATCAGTACCAAGTGATATCAGTACTAGGAGATATCAGCATCAGGAGATATCAACACCAGTGATATTAGTACCAAGAGATATCAACATCAGGTGATATCAGTACCAGGAGATATCAGCACCAAGTTATATCAGTACGAGGAGATATCAGCGTCAGGAGATATCAGCACCAGGTGATATCAGTACCAGGAGATATCAGCACCAAGTGAAATGAGTACTAGGAGATATCAGCATCAGGAGATATCAACACCAGGTGATATCAGTATCAAGAGATGTCCACACCAGGTGATATCAGCATCAGGAGATATCAACACCTGTGATATCAGTATCAAGAGATATCAACACCAGGTGATATGAGTACGAGGAGATATCAGCACCAAGGGATATCAGTACGAGGAGATATCAGCATCAGGAGATATCAACACCAGTGATATCTGTATCAAGAGATGTCAACGCCAGGTAATATCAGTACCAGGAGATATCAACACCAAGTGATATCAGTACTAGGAAATATCAGCATCAGGAGATATCAACACCAGGTGATATCACTGTCAAGAGGTATCAACAACAGCTAATATCAGTACCAGGAGATAACAGCACCAATTGATATCCACACTAGGAGATATCAGCATCAGGAGATATCAACACCAGTGATATCAGTATCAATAGACATCAACACCAGGTGATATCAGTATCAAGCGATATCAACACCAGGTAATATCAGTACCAGGTGATATCAGGACCAAGTGATATCCATACGAGGAGATATCAGCATCAGGAGATATCAACACCAGATGATATGAGTATCAAGAGATATGAACACCAGGTGAGATCAGTACCAGGAGATATCAGCACCAAGTGATATCAGTATTGGGACATATCAGCATCAGGAGATATCAACACTAGTGATATCAGTATCAAGAGATATCAACACCAGTGATATCAGTATCAAGATATATCAACACCAGGTGATATCAACACCAGGTGGTATCAAGATCAAGAGATGACAACACAAGGTGAAACAGCATCAGGAGATATCAACACCTGTGATATCCGTATCAAGAGATATCAACACCAGGTGATATGAGTACGAGGAAATATCAGCACCAAGGGATATCAGTACGAGGAGATATCAGCATCAGGAGATATCAACACCAGTGATATCTGTATCAAGAGATGTCAACGCCAGGTAATATCAGTACCAGGAGATATCAACACCAAGTGATATCAGTACTAGGAAATATCTGCATCAGGAGATATCAACACCAGGTGATATCACTGTCAAGAGGTATCAACAACAGCTGATATCAGTACCAGGAGATAACAGCACCAATTGATATCCACACTAGGAGATATCAGCATCAGGAGATATCAACACCAGTGATATCAGTATCAATAGACATCAGCACCAGGTGATATCAGTACCAGGCGATAGCAGCAGCAAGTGATATCAGTACTAGGAGATATCAGCATCAGGAGATATCAACACCAGTGATATCAGTATCAAGAGATATCAACACTAGGGGATATCAGTGCAAAGTTATATCACACCAAGTGATATCAGTACTATGAGAAATCAGCATCAGAAGATATCAACACCAGGTGATATCAATATCAAGAGATATCAACACCAGGTGATATCAAGATCAAGAGATGTCAACACAAGGTGATATCAGCATCAGGAGATATCAACACCAGTGATATCAGTATCAAGAGTTATCAACACCAGGTGATATCAGTACCAGGCGATATCAGCAGCAAGTGATATCAGTACTAGGAGATATCAGCATCAGGAGATATCAACACCAGTGATATCAGTATCAAGAGATATCAACACTAGGGGATATCAGTGCAAAGTTATATCACACCAAGTGATATCAGTACTATGAGAAATCAGCATCAGAAGATATCAACACCAGGTGATATCAATATCAAGAGATATCAACACCAGGTGATATCAAGATCAAGAGATGTCAACACAAGGTGATATCAGCATCAGGAGATATCAACACCAGTGATATCAGTATCAAGAGTTATCAACACCAGGTGATATCAGTACCAGGCGATATCAGCAGCAAGTGATATCAGTACTAGGAGATATCAGCATCAGGAGATATCAACACCAGTGATATCAGTATCAAGAGATATCAACACTAGGGGATATCAGTGCAAAGTTATATCACACCAAGTGATATCAGTACTATGAGAAATCAGCATCAGAAGATATCAACACCAGGTGATATCAATATCAAGAGATATCAACACCAGGTGATATCAAGATCAAGAGATGTCAACACAAGGTGATATCAGCATCAGGAGATATCAACACCAGTGATATCAGTATCAAGAGATATCAACACCAGGTGATATCAACACCAGGCGATATCAAGATCAAGAGATGTCAACATATGGTGATATCAGCATCAGGAGATATCAACACCAGTGATATCATTATCAAGAGATATCAACACTAGGGGATATCAGTACAAAGTTATATCACACCAAGTGATATCAGTACTATGAGAAATCAGCATCAGAAGATATCAACACCAGGTGATATCAATATCAAGAGATATCAACACCGGGTGATATCAGTACCTGGAGTTATCAGCAGCAAGTGATATCAGTACTAGGAGATATCAGCATCAGGAGATATCAACACCAGTCATATCAATATCCAGAGATATCAACACCAGGTGATATCAACACCAGGTGATATCAAAATCAAGAGATGTCAACACAAGGTGATATCAGCATCAGGAGATATCAACACCAGTCATATCAATATCAAGAGATATCAACACCAGGTGATATCAGTAGCAGGTGATATCAGCACCAAGTGATATCAGTACTATGAGACATCAGCATCAGGAGATATCAACACCAGGTGATATCAATATCAAGAGATATCAACACCGGGTGATATCAGTACCAGGTCATGTCAGCACCAAGTAATATCAGTGCGAGGAGATATCAGCATCAGGAGATATCATCACCAGGTGATATCAGTATCAAGAGATATCAACACCAGGTGTTATCAGTACCAGGAGATATCAGCACCAAGTGATATCAGTGCAAGGAGATATCAGCATCAGGAGATATCAATACCAGGTGATATCAGTACCAGGAGATATCAGCACCAAGTGATATCCGTCCTAGGAGATATCCGCATCAGGAGATATCAACACAGGTGATATCAGTATCAGGAGATATCAACACCAGGTGATATCAGTACCAGGAGATGGCAGCACCAAATGATATCAGTCCTAGGAGATATCAGCATCAGGAGATGTCAACACCAGGTGATATCAGTATCAAGAGATATCAACACCAGGTAATATCAGTACCAGGTGATATCAGCACCAAGTGATATCCGTACTAGGAGATATCAGCATCAGGAGATATCAACACCAGATGATATAAGTATCAAGAGATATCAACACCAGGTGATATCAGTACCAGGAGATATCAGCACCAAGTGATATCAGTATTGGGACATATCAGCATCAGGAGATATCAACACTAGTGATATCAGTATCAAGAGATATCAACAACAGGTGATATCAGTACCAGGAGATAGCAGCAAGTGATATCAGTACCCGGAGATATCAGCAGCAAGTCATATCAGTACTAGGAGATATCAGCATCAGGAGATATCAACATCAGTGATATCAGTATCAAGAGATATCAACACCAGGTGATTTTAACACATGGTGATATCAAGATCAAGAGATGTCAACACCAGGTGTTATCAGTACCAGGTGATGTCAGCACCAAGTAATACCAGTGCGAGGAGATATCAGCATCAGGATATATCATCACCAGGTGATATCAGTATCAAGAGATATCAACACCAGGTAATATCATTACCAGGAGATATCAGCAGCAAGTGATATCAGTACTAGGAGATATCAGCATCAGGAGATATCAACACCAGGTGATATCACTATTAAGAGGTATCAACAACAGCTGATATCAGTACCAGGTGATATCAGTACCAAGTGATATCAGTACTAGGAGATATCAGCATCAGGAGATATCAACACCAGTGATATCAGTATCAAGAGATATCAACACCAGGTGATATCAGTACCAGGAGATATCAGCAGCAAGTGATATCAGTACTAGGAGATATCAGCATCAGGAGATATCAACACCAGTCATATCAGTATCAAGAGATATCAACACTAGGTGATATCAGTACCAGGAGATATCAGCACCAAGTGAGATGAATACTAGGAGATATCAGCATCAGGAGATATCAACACCAGGTGATATCAGTATCAAGAGATGTCCACACCAGGTGATATCAGCATCAGGAGATATCAACACCTGTGATATCAGTATCAAGAGGTATCAACAACAGCTGATATCAGTACCAGGAGATAACAGCACCAATTGATATCCACACAAGGAGATATCAGCATCAGGAGATATCAACACCAGTGATATCAGTATCAATAGACATCAACACCAGGTGATATCAGTATCAAGCGATATCAACACCAGGTAATATCAGTACCAGGTGATATCAGGACCAAGTGATATCCGTACTAGGAGATATCAGCATCAGGAGATATCAACACCAGATGATATGAGTATCAAGAGATATGAACACCAGGTGAGATCAGTACCAGGAGATATCAGCACCAAGTGATATCAGTATTGGGACATATCAGCATCAGGAGATATCAACACTAGTGATATCAGTATCAAGAGATATCAACACCAGTGATATCAGTATCAAGATATATCAACACCAGGTGATATCAACACCAGGTGCTATCAAGATCAAGAGATATCAACACAAGGTGATATCAGCATCAGGAGATATCAACACCAGTGATATCATTATCAAGAGATATCAACACTAGGTGATATCAGTACCAGGTGATATCAGTACCAAGTGATATCAGTACCAGGAGATATCAGCACCAAGTGAAATGAGTACTAGGAGATATCAGCATCAGGAGATATCAACACCAGGTGATATCAGTATCAAGAGATATGAACACCAGGTGAGATCAGTTCCAGGAGATATCAGCACCAAGTGATATCAGTATTGGGACATATCAGCATCAGGAGATATCAACACTAGTGATATCAGTATCAAGAGATATCAACACCAGTGATATCAGTATCAAGATATATCAACACCAGGTGATATCAACACCAGGTGCTATCAAGATCAAGAGATGTCAACACAAGGTGATATCAGCATCAGGAGATATCAACACCAGTGATATCATTATCAAGAGATATCAACACTAGGTGATATCAGTACCAGGTGATATCAGTACCAAGTGATATCAGTACTAGGAGATATCAGCATCAGGAGATATCAACACCAGTGATATTAGTACCAAGAGATATCAACATCAGGTGATATCAGTACCAGGAGATATCAACACCAGGTGATTTTAACACATGGTGATATCAAGATCAAGAGATGTCAACACCAGGTGTTATCAGTACCAGGTGATGTCAGCACCAAGTAATACCAGTGCGAGGAGATATCAGCATCAGGATATATCATCACCAGGTGATATCAGTATCAAGAGATATCAACACCAGGTAATATCAGTACCAGGAGATATCAGCAGCAAGTGATATCAGTACTAGGAGATATCAGCATCAGGAGATATCAACACCAGGTGATATCACTATTAAGAGGTATCAACAACAGCTGATATCAGTACCAGGAGATATCAGCGCCAAGTGATATCAGTCCTAGGAGATATCAACACCAGGTGATTTCAACTCCAGGTGATATCAAGATCAAGAGATGTCAACACAAGATGATATCAGCATCAGGAGATATCAACACCAGTGATATCAGTATCAATAGACATCAGCACCAGGTGATATCAGTACCAGGCGATAGCAGCAGCAAGTGATATCAGTACTAGGAGATATCAGCATCAGGAGATATCAACACCAGTGATATCAGTATCAAGAGATATCAACACTAGGGGATATCAGTGCAAAGTTATATCACACCAAGTGATATCAGTACTATGAGAAATCAGCATCAGAAGATATCAACACCAGGTGATATCAATATCAAGAGATATCAACACCAGGTGATATCAAGATCAAGAGATGTCAACACAAGGTGATATCAGCATCAGGAGATATCAACACCAGTGATATCAGTATCAAGAGTTATCAACACCAGGTGATATCAGTACCAGGCGATATCAGCAGCAAGTGATATCAGTACTAGGAGATATCAGCATCAGGAGATATCAACACCAGTGATATCAGTATCAAGAGATATCAACACTAGGGGATATCAGTGCAAAGTTATATCACACCAAGTGATATCAGTACTATGAGAAATCAGCATCAGAAGATATCAACACCAGGTGATATCAATATCAAGAGATATCAACACCAGGTGATATCAAGATCAAGAGATGTCAACACAAGGTGATATCAGCATCAGGAGATATCAACACCAGTGATATCAGTATCAAGAGTTATCAACACCAGGTGATATCAGTACCAGGCGATATCAGCAGCAAGTGATATCAGTACTAGGAGATATCAGCATTAGGAGATATCAACACCAGTGATATCAGTATCAAGAGATATCAACACCAGGTGATATCAACACCAGGCGATATCAAGATCAAGAGATGTCAACATAAGGTGATATCAGCATCAGGAGATATCAACACCAGTGATATCATTATCAAGAGATATCAACACTAGGGGATATCAGTACAAAGTTATATCACACCAAGTGATATCAGTACTATGAGAAATCAGCATCAGAAGATATCAACACCAGGTGATATCAATATCAAGAGATATCAACACCGGGTGATATCAGTACCTGGAGTTATCAGCAGCAAGTGATATCAGTACTAGGAGATATCAGCATCAGGAGATATCAACACCAGTCATATCAATATCCAGAGATATCAACACCAGGTGATATCAACACCAGGTGATATCAAAATCAAGAGATGTCAACACAAGGTGATATCAGCATCAGGAGATATCAACACCAGTCATATCAATATCAAGAGATATCAACACCAGGTGATATCAGTAGCAGGTGATATCAGCACCAAGTGATATCAGTACTATGAGACATCAGCATCAGGAGATATCAACACCAGGTGATATCAATATCAAGAGATATCAACACCGGGTGATATCAGTACCAGGTCATGTCAGCACCAAGTAATATCAGTGCGAGGAGATATCAGCATCAGGAGATATCATCACCAGGTGATATCAGTATCAAGAGATATCAACACCAGGTGTTATCAGTACCAGGAGATATCAGCACCAAGTGATATCAGTGCAAGGAGATATCAGCATCAGGAGATATCAATACCAGGTGATATCAGTACCAGGAGATATCAGCACCAAGTGATATCCGTCCTAGGAGATATCCGCATCAGGAGATATCAACACAGGTGATATCAGTATCAGGAGATATCAACACCAGGTGATATCAGTACCAGGAGATGGCAGCACCAAATGATATCAGTCCTAGGAGATATCAGCATCAGGAGATGTCAACACCAGGTGATATCAGTATCAAGAGATATCAACACCAGGTAATATCAGTACCAGGTGATATCAGCACCAAGTGATATCCGTACTAGGAGATATCAGCATCAGGAGATATCAACACCAGATGATATAAGTATCAAGAGATATCAACACCAGGTGATATCAGTACCAGGAGATATCAGCACCAAGTGATATCAGTATTGGGACATATCAGCATCAGGAGATATCAACACTAGTGATATCAGTATCAAGAGATATCAACAACAGGTGATATCAGTACCAGGAGATAGCAGCAAGTGATATCAGTACCCGGAGATATCAGCAGCAAGTCATATCAGTACTAGGAGATATCAGCATCAGGAGATATCAACATCAGTGATATCAGTATCAAGAGATATCAACACCAGGTGATTTTAACACATGGTGATATCAAGATCAAGAGATGTCAACACCAGGTGTTATCAGTACCAGGTGATGTCAGCACCAAGTAATACCAGTGCGAGGAGATATCAGCATCAGGATATATCATCACCAGGTGATATCAGTATCAAGAGATATCAACACCAGGTAATATCATTACCAGGAGATATCAGCAGCAAGTGATATCAGTACTAGGAGATATCAGCATCAGGAGATATCAACACCAGGTGATATCACTATTAAGAGGTATCAACAACAGCTGATATCAGTACCAGGTGATATCAGTACCAAGTGATATCAGTACTAGGAGATATCAGCATCAGGAGATATCAACACCAGTGATATCAGTATCAAGAGATATCAACACCAGGTGATATCAGTACCAGGAGATATCAGCAGCAAGTGATATCAGTACTAGGAGATATCAGCATCAGGAGATGTCAACACCAGGTGATATCAGTATCAAGAGATATCAACACCAGGTAATATCAGTACCAGGTGATATCAGCACCAAGTGATATCCGTCCTAGGAGATATCCGCATCAGGAGATATCAACACAGGTGATATCAGTATCAGGAGATATCAACACCAGGTGATATCAGTACCAGGAGATGGCAGCACCAAATGATATCAGTCCTAGGAGATATCAGCATCAGGAGATGTCAACACCAGGTGATATCAGTATCAAGAGATATCAACACCAGGTAATATCAGTACCAGGTGATATCAGCACCAAGTGATATCCGTACTAGGAGATATCAGCATCAGGAGATATCAACACCAGATGATATAAGTATCAAGAGATATCAACACCAGGTGATATCAGTACCAGGAGATATCAGCACCAAGTGATATCAGTATTGGGACATATCAGCATCAGGAGATATCAACACTAGTGATATCAGTATCAAGAGATATCAACAACAGGTGATATCAGTACCAGGAGATAGCAGCAAGTGATATCAGTACCCGGAGATATCAGCAGCAAGTCATATCAGTACTAGGAGATATCAGCATCAGGAGATATCAACATCAGTGATATCAGTATCAAGAGATATCAACACCAGGTGATTTTAACACATGGTGATATCAAGATCAAGAGATGTCAACACCAGGTGTTATCAGTACCAGGTGATGTCAGCACCAAGTAATACCAGTGCGAGGAGATATCAGCATCAGGATATATCATCACCAGGTGATATCAGTATCAAGAGATATCAACACCAGGTAATATCATTACCAGGAGATATCAGCAGCAAGTGATATCAGTACTAGGAGATATCAGCATCAGGAGATATCAACACCAGGTGATATCACTATTAAGAGGTATCAACAACAGCTGATATCAGTACCAGGTGATATCAGTACCAAGTGATATCAGTACTAGGAGATATCAGCATCAGGAGATATCAACACCAGTGATATCAGTATCAAGAGATATCAACACCAGGTGATATCAGTACCAGGAGATATCAGCAGCAAGTGATATCAGTACTAGGAGATATCAGCATCAGGAGATATCAACACCAGTCATATCAGTATCAAGAGATATCAACACTAGGTGATATCAGTACCAGGAGATATCAGCACCAAGTGAGATGAATACTAGGAGATATCAGCATCAGGAGATATCAACACCAGGTGATATCAGTATCAAGAGATGTCCACACCAGGTGATATCAGCATCAGGAGATATCAACACCTGTGATATCAGTATCAAGAGGTATCAACAACAGCTGATATCAGTACCAGGAGATAACAGCACCAATTGATATCCACACAAGGAGATATCAGCATCAGGAGATATCAACACCAGTGATATCAGTATCAATAGACATCAACACCAGGTGATATCAGTATCAAGCGATATCAACACCAGGTAATATCAGTACCAGGTGATATCAGGACCAAGTGATATCCGTACTAGGAGATATCAGCATCAGGAGATATCAACACCAGATGATATGAGTATCAAGAGATATGAACACCAGGTGAGATCAGTACCAGGAGATATCAGCACCAAGTGATATCAGTATTGGGACATATCAGCATCAGGAGATATCAACACTAGTGATATCAGTATCAAGAGATATCAACACCAGTGATATCAGTATCAAGATATATCAACACCAGGTGATATCAACACCAGGTGCTATCAAGATCAAGAGATATCAACACAAGGTGATATCAGCATCAGGAGATATCAACACCAGTGATATCATTATCAAGAGATATCAACACTAGGTGATATCAGTACCAGGTGATATCAGTACCAAGTGATATCAGTACCAGGAGATATCAGCACCAAGTGAAATGAGTACTAGGAGATATCAGCATCAGGAGATATCAACACCAGGTGATATCAGTATCAAGAGATATGAACACCAGGTGAGATCAGTACCAGGAGATATCAGCACCAAGTGATATCAGTATTGGGACATATCAGCATCAGGAGATATCAACACTAGTGATATCAGTATCAAGAGATATCAACACCAGTGATATCAGTATCAAGATATATCAACACCAGGTGATATCAACACCAGGTGCTATCAAGATCAAGAGATGTCAACACAAGGTGATATCAGCATCAGGAGATATCAACACCAGTGATATCATTATCAAGAGATATCAACACTAGGTGATATCAGTACCAGGTGATATCAGTACCAAGTGATATCAGTACTAGGAGATATCAGCATCAGGAGATATCAACACCAGTGATATTAGTACCAAGAGATATCAACATCAGGTGATATCAGTACCAGGAGATATCAACACCAGGTGATTTTAACACATGGTGATATCAAGATCAAGAGATGTCAACACCAGGTGTTATCAGTACCAGGTGATGTCAGCACCAAGTAATACCAGTGCGAGGAGATATCAGCATCAGGATATATCATCACCAGGTGATATCAGTATCAAGAGATATCAACACCAGGTAATATCAGTACCAGGAGATATCAGCAGCAAGTGATATCAGTACTAGGAGATATCAGCATCAGGAGATATCAACACCAGGTGATATCACTATTAAGAGGTATCAACAACAGCTGATATCAGTACCAGGAGATATCAGCGCCAAGTGATATCAGTCCTAGGAGATATCAACACCAGGTGATTTCAACTCCAGGTGATATCAAGATCAAGAGATGTCAACACAAGATGATATCAGCATCAGGAGATATCAACACCAGTGATATCATTATCAAGAGATATCAACATAGGTGATATCAGTACCAGGTGATATCAGTACCAAGTGATATCAGTACTCGGAGATATCAGCATCAGGAGATATCAACACCAGTGATATCAGTATCAAGAGATATCAACACCAGGTGATATCAGTACCAGGAGATATCAGCAGCAAGGGATATCAGTACTAGGAGATATCAGCATCAGGAGATATCAACACCAGTCATATCAGTATCAAGAGATATCAACACCAGGTGATATCAACACCAGGTGATATCAAGATCAAGAGATGTCAACACAAGGTGATATTAGCATCAGGAGATATCAACACCAGTGATATAAATATCAAGAGATATCAACACTAGGTGATATCAGTACCAGGTGATATCAGTACCAAGTGATATCAGTACTATGAGATATCAGCATCAGGAGATATCAACACCAGTGATATCAATATCCAGAGATATCAACACCAGGTGATATCAACACCAGGTGATATCAAGATCAAGAGATGTCAACACAAGGTGATATCAGCATCAGGAGATATCAACACCAGTGATATCAGTATCAAGAGATATCAACACCAGGTGATATCAACACCAGGTGATATCAAGATCAAGAGATGTCAACACAAGGTAATATCAGCATCAGGTGATATCAACACCAGTGATATCATTATCAAGAGATATCAACACTAGGGGATATCAGTACAAAGTTATATCGCACCAAGTGATATCAGTACTATGAGACATCAGCATCAGAAGATATCAACACCAGGTGATATCAATATCAAGAGATATCAACACCGGGTGATATCAGTACCTGGAGTTATCAGCAGCAAGTGATATCAGTACTAGGAGATATCAGCATCAGGAGATATCAACACCAGTCATATCAATATCCAGAGATATCAACACCAGGTGATATCAACACCAGGTGATATCAAGATCAAGAGATGTCAACACAAGGTGATATCAGCATCAGGAGATATCAACACCAGTGATATCAATATGAAGAGATATCAACACTAGGTGATATCAGTAGCAGGTGATATCAGCACCAAGTGATATCAGTACTATGAGACATCAGCATCAGGAGATATCAACACCAGGTGATATCAATATCAAGAGATATCAACACCAGGTGATATCAGTACCCGGTGATGTCAGCACCAAGTAATATCATTGCGAGGAGATATCAGCACCAGGAGATATCAACACCAGGTGATATCAGTATCAAGAGATATCAACACCAGGTGATATAAGTACCAGGAGATATCAGCACCAAGTGATATCAGTACTAGGAGATATCAGTATCAACATAGGTGATATTAGCATCAGGAGATATCAACACCAGTGATATCAGTATCAAGAAATGTCAAGACCAGATGATATCAGCATCAGGAAATATCAACACCAGTGATATCAGTATCAAGAGATGTCAACATCAGGTGATATCAGCATCAGGAGATATCAACACCAGTGATATCAGTACCAAGAAATGTCAACACCAGGTGATATCAGTACCAGGAAATATCAGCACTAAGTGATATCAGCACCTGGATATATCAGCACTAGGAGTTATCAGCTCAGTGGCTCTTAGGTGTCTAAGACAAGGAGACCACTACCTCCTACCCGTGGCCTCTCTGGGGCTGGTCCTGCACCTTATCCAGCCCGATGTCCTGACCAAATGGTTATCTGATGCCCCACACATCTGTCAGCTGTGAAACCTTAAGACAATCAGCCAATTCATTATCAGAAATAATAATAATTAGATGCAAGCTGAGGAAATCTGTCATCTCATGTACCTAGTAAATGCATCGGGAGATGTATTTTTGCAAAAATACACGTTTTCATGAAAAAATTTGTAAAATTTTAGAACAGTTTAACACAGCATAAAGTGCAAAAACAGATTAATTTTCTTTGATACAGTATGTGGCAACTCCAGGAGTTTTGTTACACTTAGATTTCCAGAATATATTCACAACATTAATTTCATAACAAACATACACACACAGGGATTTCACATGTAAAATGACATTCCGTATCAGTTTAAATTGAGGTGATGTCATTGAAACCTACAAAATACTCAAAGGGATAGACAGGATCATTGTAAATGTAAGGTTTCCCCTTGATGGGGAGGCTATAACCATTGGGCACGATTTAAAAATAAGAGAGTTGCCACTTAGGTCCGAGATAAGGAGAAGTTATTTTATTTGCGGGGCTGTGAACGTTTGGAATTCTCTACCACAAGGGCTCTGGAAGCTAACTCAGTCTTTGATTGTGCTTACAGTAGAGATTGATAAATTTCTGACTACCAACAATTTGCAGAGATACGAGGATGGAGTGAGTAAGAAATATTTGATCACCTATGATCCTGTTGAGTGGTGGGGCAGGCTTGATGAACTGAATGGCCTCCTCCTATTTCTGTGTTCTTATCTGAACATTGCTCAAAGTACAACATGGTTCAATTATTCCTCCACAACACATGCCACTCTGAGATGTCTCACTGCAACCACACGGGTAATTCATGTTTATGATGCATATTCCAGGAAAGAGGATACTGAGCGCAAGGTTTGAAACCATTTCCTGTTTCATGGGCACTGCTCCTGTTATAGACCAGTGCCTCATTCTATGCTGTAACCATTCTACAATTGTCCTTCACGAAAGCAATATCCAAAAAGAGCAGGACAATGGTCTTATCCAACTGGAGGGTGTTTGTTTTGGAAGTGAGACTTTGAGCTTGTCGGTGGGACTAGTTTAGTTTGGGATTACGGTCGGTATGGACAGATTGGTACAAAGTGGGACCCTATGAAAAGTCTATTGGAGCTGGGGTGGGCTTCCTCATCATCACCTACACAACGTCTTTGTGATCATCTGTAGGTTCTGGCAATAAAGCATTCAGTCAAATATCTGCACAGGGGACTGCCTGACTAGGTTCCAAACATCTCCTTTCCCTACAATGTCTTGAGGAGGATATGTATGGACCACTGCCTGATAGATCTGTGGCAAAAGATGCTTTCTGCACAGACATATCGAAGGGGAACAGATGTATGGCCCGATTCTAACAAAATGGAGCGTTCCACCGCAGCAAGGCCAGACCCATCCTTCATTTCACTGGACAGATCCAACCTCAACCCACAAAGATACTTTGTGTATACCTACAGAGGAACTGCGCACAGTTCCATGCAGCTGCTCAGAGAAGTGACCACTGGGTGAAGGCTACATGTGGAATACTTTACCCCGCAAATCTAGAGGTTTCTATGCCATGTTGTTTTGAACACAGTCCGGTTTTAACCTCCAGATAAGGCAGAAGGTGTCTCAGGCCATTGTCACGACGCTGTGGATCAGAGCCATTACTATAGGTTCCAAGGTCAGTTCAAACTGGGCTCAGATGCTCCTCCATGGATCTGAGCAGGAAATGGTAACAACATCCATACACAGAGGGGATTTGACTTGGTGACTCCACTGCCTGGGATAGTTGTACCAGCATCCTTCCTGATAGACTGGGGAAGCAGTTTGAGACAATACACAGATTATACAATTTTCTTCCTGAAAATTCTACCTTACTCATGAAACTTATAAAAATACATGACGAATGTTCAAACTCGATGTGTGCAAACTAAATCCTTTTCTTTTCAAAACTGCACGCTTCTCATTACATGTGTTAATGTAATTAATGTTTACAAAGTTAATTTTACAATATCCATCACATGTCCAAAGCTCCAGGGGTTTTGTCCAGTCTCTAACTCATTGGTGTATGGGGTTGAAAGGTCTTAGATAATGGATTTTCCCCATTGTACTTTGCAAAAATGGCCCCAAGCCTCAGTGCATACCTCAACATGGAGTCCTGTGTCTCCTGTACTGCCTCTACTACCAGGGAGAGTCATCTCACTTCTGCCTGCATCCTTCCTGATGGACTCAACAAAGTGTTTCAGACAAAATACAAAATATTTTATACAAAATACAAACCTCCAGACAGGGAGAGAGAGAGAGCGAGAGAGAGAGGTGGTGGGGGTATAACCTTGGCTGACTTCAGATTTGATCGGGAAGCTTTCTTATTATTTTTAGTACTAAGTTCCTGCCATTATTTATTTCTTTTATTCAAATTATTGAATTACATATTTCTTTGAAAGTCTTAAAGATTGTTCATTACGCAACTTCAGGGTGTCCTAAAGTGTCTTACAGCTGATGAAGGCTTTTGAAGGGTACTCACTAATGTAATGTACAGAGATGCAGTAGTCAGCTCCCACAAACAGCAATTAATTTATAGTGATCGTAATGAGTTCAGCCAGATGGATCTCATAGAATATGAGTTCCCTGATTGGGGCTGTTAACCTGGTCCAGTCAGGGAGATCTGGCTGACAGATATAACCGGGAGTGTCAGAGTTCTGTTAACTCTGAGAGCTGGCTCTGAGGGAGTCAGATCAATGTCAAATACTCTAAATAAAGAGTGGCTGGATGATGGTATACTGGCCTCTGTGGAGTTACCTCAGAAGTGGTATCCAGTGTATCTGTTGGCAGTGCATGTGCTTCTCAATGAGGTTTAAGGCTGACATTCCAGTGCAGTACTGAAGGAGTGCTGCACTCTCTGAGGTGCTGTCTTTTAAATGACACGTTCAATCGAGATCTCCATCTACATGTTTGGATGCATGCATAAGATACTATTGCACTATTTTGAAATACTGCAGTAATTCTCGCTAATATTCACCTCTTAATCAACATCACCAGAGCGGTTTATCTGAACATTATCATATTGGTTTTTGGGAGAGTTTTCTGTGTGTTCATTGGCTGTCTCTTTCCCATATTGCAAAAGCGAAAACATTTCAAAAGGAAATTCACTGTTTGCAAGGCGTTCTGAGACATCTGTGGTTGTGAAAATGCTACGCAAAGCTTTTCTTTCTTATTTTTAGATGTTTCTTTTAAATGCCATTGATTGAGGTGAAGCTGCCATCAGTGAGAGACTATTCTTCTTTGAATAGTCCCCTTTAAGTCCAGTGTGGGGCCCCAGCTTAATGGCTCATCCAAAAGACCACACCTCCAACAGTGCAGCACTCCCTCACTATTGCACACCAGTGTCCGTCGCAATTTTGACCTCAATTTTCTGGAGTCGGGGTTGAATCTACGACGTTTTGACTCAGTGCTAAAATTGCTACCATCACAGCTCGATCCAAGTAAACCTTAAATTTGAAGCAAAACAGAAATGGCTGGAGAAACTCTGCAATTCTTTGTTTCATGAAACCTTAAGTTTGTTTCTTTTTTTCACTTTGTGACTGATGGTCAGCTGAGCTTCAGAAGTAGCAAATCAAACTCGCCTCAAATGAATGCTAGAAATTCAGTCATAACTCTTGAGGAAAAAAGGGACTCCTGTGCTAAGTAAAAGCTGGCACTATCGTGACAGGCTGCAAATTTGCTCAGCATTACTTTAGTGTCTCATCTTCACCGGGTTGTAGAGGAGCTTGGGATGGCAGGGGTGTGGGGAAGGGAGATTGTGGGGATGGCAGCAAAGTTAGAATGAAGCAAGAAATATTGAATGGAGGTAAAGGCCTGTCTGGTAGGAAGTGGAGGCTCATTTGTCAAATAGTGCTGCATGCTTGAGAACATTGGATGTGTGGCAGTACACTGACACTTGGTACTATCGCATTACTCTGCTGTGACACTGTCCATTTAGCAGGGTGAGGTTATCGGAAGGTGGAGTACTTCAATTTGTCCTTTGCATTCTGGCTCAAGCTAAGTGGATTAAGAAAAACTCCACAAAGAGCATTTGACATCAGTTGAGGGTCAAGGTGCGAATTTACTGTGGCATTGGTTCTGAAGGTCTTAGTGCTTTTGAACTGCGTGATTCAGGCTTCATTAGTCAACGGTGCTAGTCTTCAACAATCCTTTCAAATCCCTCTGAGGCCAGTCTGTTTTAATGGGTGGCCAAGGTCCATCTGCCTGGGTGTGGTGTTAGACTATTACAATTGCACAAGCTGATGAATAGCCAGCACGGTTGACTTCCCCAACAGGTTGTAGCTTAGAGATGTGGCCAATCACTTTCTGGATGTAGAATGAGATGGTGTTGCTATCATGTGTGTTATTTTGGGACCCTTTGCTAAACGTACAAACATGATGGGTAGGAAAAGATCCACAGGCTTATCAAACCTGCCCTCATGCTCATGGCTAGGCACTTCCTGTCAGTTATGTCATTTCCTGGAAGAGGCAAGCAAAGCAACAGGACTGTTAAGGGGTGAAACACACACACACACAGGAAAATTTCTTTCTGATTCCCTTCAAGTGATTGAAATGAGTCCTGGAGATGCCATGAACCACGTGTGCTGGACAAAGGCCTTCTGCATGGGTCAGCAACTCCTCCAACACACTCTTGACGTTAGGAGCTTTTGTGGTCTGATGGTGGTGTCCCTACCTTTGAGCTAGAAGCCCTGGATTTAAGTCTCCCTGCTAACATCTTTAAACGGTTTGATTTGGAACATATGCCCCAAGAGTTAGCATCTACCCCTCCAGATGGCAAGAGGCTCACTAATCTCTGGGAAAGTGCCATTGTCAGTACCAGTGGACTTTTAAAGTGTGAGCAGTCCCCTGTAATGTTCAGCTTGGAGGAGTGATAACACATGGGGATCTCATCTGTCCCCAGTCCACTGCCCTGCTCAGCACTAAATCAGGTATTGACATTTCCTCTTTGAAACCGTTGACATGCCTAAGAGGGGATTGGTTGTTCAGATTTAGTATACTGACATACAGTTGGGTTAAGAGGAGATGTGTAGCTAGAACTGGTAAGATGGACTATGGTCCTACTCCCATTGTTAATGATGGGGTGAGTGGGTGCCCTCCTCTCTTCCTTGGTAGGCACGGAGTTGTGGTTCTGTGCCATTGGGACACTGGGTCCTAAGTTCCACTTGAGGTCATGTATGGGAGCTGGAGGGAGGAGTGTGGTGTTGGAAGATCACATAATTAGGGTTTGCTTTCACCCATTATAGAATCACCAAATTGTTACATCACAGAAAGAGGCCATTTGACCCACTGTGTATGTGCTAGCCCATCAAATGAGCACATTACTTAGTGCCATTCTCCTTTTAACACTACATATTGTTCCTTATCAAATAACAAACCAATTCTCTTTTGAAAGTGTTGATTAAACTTACCTCCACCACATTGGAGCATTCTCCCCTTAATCAATACTGCTTTCCCACCACCTGTTCATCCTTTTCTATCTTTCTTGAACACTTTGTATCCAGAAATATTTGACAACGGGTACTACCCTACCTTGAGCCAGGTCTCTGTTATATCCACAACTTATAGATAAGGCCGAAGCACTACAGCAACGTTCGATCAGAAGTGCTGAGTGGATGATCCTTCTCAGTGGTCCTCAGCATCACAGATGCTAATCTTCATACAATTCAGTTCACTTCATGTGATATCAAGGAATGGTTGGAAGCACTGGGTACTGCAAAAGCCGTTGGCCCTGACAATATTCTGGCAACAGTACTTGTGCTCCAGAACTTGCTGTTTCCCCAGCCAAGCTCTTTCAGTACAGCCAAAACACTGGCATCTACACGATAATGTGGAAAATTGCCCAGGTACATTCTGTATGTAAAAATCAGGGCAAATCCAACCTGGCCAATTACTGTCCCATTAGTCTACTCTCGATTATCAATGAAGTGATGGAAAGCATCATTAACAGTGCTGTCAAGCAGCATTTGCTCAGTAATAACTTGCTCAGTGGCGCCCAGTTTGGGTTCTGCCAGGGCCACTCAGCTCCTGACCTCATTACAGCCTTGGTTCAAACATTGATAAAAGAGCTGAATACCAGAGGGAAGGTGAGAGTGACAGCCCTTGACATCATACTGCACTTGACTGAGTATAGCATCAAGCAGCCCTCGTGAAACTGATGTGGTGGGTATCAGGGAGGAAAGCTCTCCACTAGTTGGGGTCATACCTGGCACATATGAAGGTAGTTATGGTTATTGGAGGTCAGTCTATGGCTTCAATGTGGTGGAGGTAAGTTTAATCAACACTTTCAAAAGAGAATTGGTTTGTTATTTGATAAGGAACAATATGTAGTGTTAAAAGGAGAATGGCACTAAGTAATGTGCTCATTTGATGGGCTAGCACATACACAGTGGGTCAAATGGCCTCTTTCTGTGATGTAACAATTTGGTGATTCTATAAAGGGTGAAAGCAAACCCTAATTATGTGATCTTCCAACACCACACTCCTCCCTCCAGCTCCCATACATGACCTCAAGTGGAACTTAGGACCCAGTGTCCCAATGGCACAGAACCACAACTCCATGCCTGCCAAGGAAGAGAGGAGGGCACCCACTCACCCCATCATTAACAATGGGAGTAGGACCATAGTCCTACTTGGCTTCAGGACAGCTCTCCACAGAAATGTGGAGGGTGTATAATCTTGAATCCACCTGTTTACCAACAATTGCACAGTGTTCAGCACCGCATTTGTGATGCCTCAGACACTGATGCAATCCATGTTCAAATGCAACAAGATCTGGACAATATCCAAGTAGCAAGTACCATTCTCAGCACACAAACACCAGGCAATGACCAATTCCAATAAGAGTAAATGTAACCACTGTCTCTTAATATTCAGTGTGTGCAGGACTAGATCCCTTCATCCACTATATTGTTGGTCCCATTGTGGACAATGACAGCTGGCAGTTTACTGTCCTGCAATTGATGTTATTACTGGTCAAATCAGATCCCAATTGAAATCTGATTTGAAGGGCCACATTTCGTTTTATTTTTTAGAAAACATAGGCACACAGTGCTACAGGTTTGGTTTGAACAATGAATGCAAAAGGAAAAAGAAGATGCAACAGAATAAACCATGCCATTTACATACCGCCACAATTTGAAAAAGTTTGAAACACACAGTAAAAATACGGTCCATCTATCGAAACACCATCATGTATTAATACTGAAACACCAGTGGAAGTTTGCTTCTCTTTTATAGCTATGGATCAAACTTAGCTGTTCATTTCAATCCCCAATCTTCAGAGTTTGGTAGCTGAAATAACTGGACAGAGGGTGGTACCCCGTCACCAAGTCACCCTTTATTTACTTCTGCACAATACATGGACTGTGGCCAGCCAGCTTAAAGCCGGTCTGTAGACTGAGGAGACCTTCTGAATCTCCTGTTTAATTCTGTCAGCTAGGGCTCCCTGATTGGTTCAGGTTAATCCCAATCAGAAATCTCATTGTCAACGAAATCTATCAGGCCCTGGTTCCAATCACTGCAATAGCCTCTTTCTTGATTCGTCTCACAATAGAGGTTAGACTCTTTCAACTTTGAATAATCCTTGTGGGCTCTAGCCAAACGCTTCTGGTTTGGAACTTACATATTAACATCCTGATATATTCCTAACAGTTTTAAGCCATCTTCTTTCTTCAAGAGAAGCTATTTTATCGTTATAACTTCCATTAGGACCGTGTAAACTGAAAATCAAAGGTTTCCAAGCATAGGTTTTCTTGCAAGTGAAAAAAAAGTCTTGATCCTTCTAAATAGAAAGCAAGCTAATGTTACTCAATGTTTACTCTATCTGCTTGTAAAACTCTTTCAATACAAACAATCACCCCAGGAGTTATCTCTCTTTCTCTCTCTCTCATACTGGCATCCAAGTTAATGATTAAACCTCTCGTGCGCACAGACTAAAACCCATATTCCACTAGTTCAAAATCCAAACTCTAAAATAAAATCATGTTAAAATGTATATAAATCACGCACCTTACAGCAGAAGCTATTCAGTGACATCCTTGACTCTGACACAAGGGAGACCACACACCATCCGGGATTAATGTCACTTGTCACAGAATCGTCTATCTGCGACCCTAACTAACAAATCATTTATCACTGTTGTTTTTAATGGACTTCCTTGTGCCCCCTGTGTAGCTGGGCCACTCTTGGTGCCATGGGCACATCCTGGCTGCAGTTTGCATCACTTTTATCAATATTCAGGGGTTATGCAAGATTCACTCAAGGATTTCCACATTGGCTGAGGTTACCATGAAGGATTTCCCTTCTCAACCTCTCCCCCTGCCTGAAGTAAGGTAACCTTTGTGTTAAACCATCAACAGTCACCTCTCTCCAATGTAAGTGCCCTACAGTCTGGTAAGACTATGGCGAGTTTACCTTTATAGAGGTCACAAGATGGGAAATAGCATCATCTAGGACTTAAAGTAGTAAGAAGCATAGGTAGGGCATTAAAAAAAATGGTGGAATATTCCAAATCTCACAGAAAGGGTTGGTTCAGTGAGCAAAACAGCTCAATAACACCTTTAGCATAGTAACAAAGGGCTTCATTGCCCCTGGCAAAATTTGAACCTAGTGTCATACTCAGTGAGATGACGAAATCAAGACTTGGGTTTCAAGGAGGAGATTGATCTGGAGAGTTTTAAGGAAGGAATTCCAGAGCTCAGGCTCTAGGCAGCTGATAACATAGCCATGAAAGTGGGAGTGATTAAAATCAGAGCTCTAGTATACACCGGTTGTGGAGGAGCACAGGGGTCTCAGAGGGAATTTGTAATGTGAAGTCCAACTTCCTAAAGCCTATCCACAATCTACAAGGCATAAGTCAGGAGTGGGATGGAATATTCCCCAATTTTCTGGATGAATACAGCTCCAACAACACTAATGAAGATTGACACCACCTAGGTCAAAGCCATCTGCTTGCTTTGCACTCCATCCGTAACCTTAAACATTTACTTCCTCCATCTCTGACACACAGTGTCAGCAATATGTACCGTCCATAAGACCTACTGCAGTAACTCAACCAGAGCTTCTAGACCCACAACCTCTACCATCCAGAGGACAAGAGTAGCAGATATGTGGGTGGCACGGTGGCACAGTGGTTAGCACTGCTGCCTCACAGCGCCGGAGACCCGGGTTCAATCCCCGTCTCAGGCGACTGACTGTGTGGAGTTTGCACGTTCTCCCTGTGTCTGTGTGGGTTTCCTCCGGGTGCTCCGGTTTCCTCCCACAGTCCAAAGATGTGCAGGTCAGGTGAATTGGCCATGCTAAATTGCCCGTAGTGTTAGGTAAGGGGTAAATGTAGGGGTATGGGTGGGTTGCACTTCGGCGGGTCGGTGTAGACTTGTTGGGCCAAAGGGCCTGTTTCCACACTGTAATGTAAACATTTGCAAGTTCCCACCAAGAAACTCACCAGTGGGACAGGTACATATATTGCCATTCCTATTGTCGCTAGATCAGAATCCCAGAATCCTACCACAAACTCCGTAGATAAAAAAGGAAGCCAACCTCCATCTTCTCCAGGGCAACTAAGGGTGGGCAATAAATGTTTTGCTAGCTGATCACATCCCATGAAAGAGTAAGAGTAAATCCCATGGGTTTAGAGTTTACATAGATAGGGAGTGTTGAAGAAATGGAGGAAATCAAAAGCAAAAACAAGAATTGGAAAAATGGCAGCATTGCCTGAGTGGGAACCAGTCTAGGTTACAGAGCGCAGGAGTACTGGATGAAAAAGATTTGACATGCTTTGAATATAGGCAGCAGAGAGGAGTGCCCATCAGAAAATGGAAGCCTTATCAGACTTCAATATCGGATGAGCAGAAAGATTTTCCAACCAAATATTGGAAGAGCCAAATTACATTGTCTGTGGTCGTTGTCACAACCTTCATTTCCTTGTAACTGACTTCACTCTTTCATTGTCTGGACCAGTTTGCTACCTTGGGGTTAAACTTTACTCTGACATGAGTTTCTAACCACATATCTACAACATCACTAAGATAGTCCCTTCACATCTCCCTGAAAATGACTCATTTCATTTTTGCCTCAGTCTTTCTGTTCTGAAGCCCTCCGCTATCTGTTTGTTACATTCAGACTTGACTATTCTAATGTATTCTTGGCTGGTCTCCCCTGTTCTAACTGACCTACACTGATCCCAACTGAGGCAATGCCTTCAATTTTTAAATTGTCATGCTTAATTTCAAATATTTTCAATGCTTTCGCCCCTGCCTTTCACTGTGATCCCCTACAACAGTCCTCTGAGATCTCTGTGCTCAATGAATCTAGCTTCTTGCGCATTCACCATTTTAATTGCTCAACCATGAGTAACTTCAGCTGTTAAGATCCCATCCTTTAGAATTCGCTCCCTGCATCATCCGCCTCTCTACTTCTCTTTTCACCTCAAAAACATTCCTAGAAACCTACCACATTGGCCAAGTATTTGGTCACTTGAACCATAGAGTCCCTACAGTGTGGAAACAGGTCCATCGGCCTAACAAGTACACACCGACCCTCCGAAGAGTAACCCACCCAGACCCATTCTCCCTACCCTCTGTTTGCCCTTGATTAATGGACCTAACCTACACATCCCTGAACACTATGGGCAATGTTAGCATGGCCAATTCACCCAACCTGCACATCTTTGGTCTGTGGGAGGAAACTGGAGCACTCATAGAAAACCCACACAAACATGGGGAGAACGTGCAAACTCTGCACAGGCAGTCACCCAAGGTTGGAATCAAACTCGGGTCACTGGCGCTGTGAAGCAGCAATGCTAACCATTGACCTACTGTGCCGCCCCACTGAACCACCTGACCTAATTTGTCTCAATGTGGGCTTGGTGTCAAAGGTTTGGTGAATAGCAATTGTAAAATGCCTTAAAATGGGTTTATTACATTGGAAACTATATAAATGTATGTTGTTGTTGGTGTTCAGGAAAGGTCTAGTGGGGTTGTGATCCTGAAAGTGCATGGTCTTTGGGACCTGACACAAATCTTTATCTAAATCTGACCTGCTGCCATTATCATTTTGCTCCCAATGTGCCAATTGAGCAAATAGAGTCGCAAGTAGATAGGATAATGAAGAAAGCGTTTGGTATGCCTTCCTTTATTGATCTGAACCTTGAGTGCAGGTGTTTGGAGGTCATGTTGCGGCTGTACAGGACATCGGTTAGGCCACTTATACAGTCACAGAGATGTACAGCACGGAAACAGACCCTTCGGTCCAATTCACTCATGTCGACCAGATATCCCAACCCAATCTAGTCCCACCTGCCACACCCACCCATACCTCTCCAAACCCTTCCTATTCATATACCCATCCAAACGCCTCTTAAATGTTGCAATTGTACCAGCCTCCACCACATCTTCTGGCACATCATTCCATACACGTACCACCCTCTGTGTGAAAAAGTTGTCCCTTAGGTCTCTTTTATATCTTTCCCCTCTCACCCTAAATCTATGCCCTCTAGTTCTGGACTCTCCGATCCCAGGGAATATACTTTGTCTATTTATCCTATCCATGCCCCTCATGATTTTATAAACCTCTATAAGGTCACCCTCAGCCTCCGACACTCCAGGGAAACCAGCCCCACCCTATTCAGCCTCTCCCTATAGCTCAAATCCCCCATACCTGGCAACATCCTTGTAAATCTTTTCTGAACCCTTTCAAGTTTCACAACATCCTTTCAATAGGAAGGAGACCAGAATTGCACACATTATTCCAAAAGTAGCCTAACCAATGACTTGCACAGCCGCAACATGACCTCATAATTCCTGTACTCAATGCTTTGATCAATAAAGGAAAGCATACCAAATGCCTTCCTCACTATCCTATCTTTTGGAATATTGTGTGGAATTCTGGTCTCCTTCCTATCAGAAGGATGTTGTGAAACTTGAAAAGATTTACAAGGGTGTTGCCAGGGTTGGAGGATTTGAGCTACAGGGAGAGGCTGAACAGGCTGGGGCTGTTTTCCCTGGAGTGTCGGAGGCTGAGGGGTGACCTCATAGAGGTTTATAAAACATGAGGGGCATGGATAGGGTAAATAGGCAAAGTCTTTTCCCTGGGGTGGGGGAGTTGAGAACTAGAGGGCATAGGTTTAGGGTGAGAGGGGAAAGATATAAAAGAGACCTAAGGGGCAACCTTTTCACGCAGAGGATGGTACGGGTATGGAATGATGTGCCAGAAGATGTGGTGGAGGCTGGTACAATTGCAACATTTAAGAGGCATTTGGATGGGTATATGAATAGGAAGGGTTTGGAGGGATATGGGCCGGGTGCTGGCAGGTGGGACAAGATTGGGTTGGGATATCTGGTCGGCATGGAGAGGTTGGACTGAAAGGTCTGTCTCCATGCTGTATATCTTTATGACTCTATGACTCTATCTCTGATCTAGGAGCCCCGGGTTCAAATCCTTACCTGCTCCTGAGGTGTTTGTTCAAAATAACAATGTCACCTGCTTCCTCCAACTGAGCTGGTGGCTAAGGGGTCATAAGCTGGCTTGTAATATGTGACTGATGCCAAAGGTGTAGGTTCTGTTCCGACACTGACTGAGGTTACCGTGGTTTCCCTCACCTGAAGTATGGTGACGCTCAGGTTAAACTGTCATTGGTCATATCTCTCTAATGAGCTTTTTCATCCAGTCGCTAGCTCGCTTTCTCTCCTCGCATCTTGTGGAGAGAAAGATGAACCCAGCTTTTTTCCCTGTTGTCATAGAGTCATACAGATGTACAGCACAGAAACAGACCTTTTGGTCCAACTTGTCCACGCCAACCAGGTACATAAATTAATTTAGTCCCATTTGCTAGCATTTTGCCCATATCCCTTCAAACCCTTCCTATTCATATCCTCATCCAGATGCATTTTTAAATGCTGTAATTGTACCAGCCTCCACCACATCCTCTGGCAGCCCATTCCACACATGCACCACCCTCTGCATGAAAAAGTTGCCCCTTAGGTCTCTTTTATATACTTTCCCCTCTCACCCTAAACCTATGCCCTCTAGTTCTGGACTCCCCCACCCAAAGGAGAAGACTTTGTCTATTTATCCTATCCATGCCCCTCATGATTTTGTAAACCTCTATAAGGTCACCCCTCAGCCTCAGATGCTCCAGGGAAAACAGCCCCAGCCTGTTCAGTCTCTCCCTGTAGCTCAATTTCTCCAACCCTGGTAACATCCTTGTAAATCTTTTCTGAACCCTTTCAAGTTTCACAACATCTTTCCGATAGGAAGGAGACCAGCATTGCACGCAATATTCCAACAGTGGCCTAACTAATGTCCTGTACAGCCGCAACATGACCTCCCAACTCCTATACTCAATACTCTGACCAATAAAGGAAAGCATACCAAACGCTGCCTTCACTATCCTATGTACCTGCGACTCCACTTTCAAGGAGCTATGAACCTGCACTCCAAGGTCTCTTTGTTCAGCAACACTCCCTAGGACCTTACCATTAAGTGTAGAAGTCCTGCTAAGATTTGTTTCCCAAAATGCAACACCTTGCATTTATGTGAATTAAACTCCATCTGCCACTTCTCAGCCCATTGGCCCATCTGGTCCAGATCCTGTTGTAATCTGAGGTAACCCTCTTCACTGTCCACTACACCTCCAATTTTGGTGTCATCCACAAACTTACTAACTGTACCTCTTATGCTTGCATCCAAATCATTTATGTAAATGACAAAAAGTAGAGGACCCAGCACCGGTCTTTGTGGCACTCCACTGGTCACAGGCCTCCAGTCTGAAAAGCAACCCTCCACCACCACCCTCTGTCTTCTACTTTTGAGCCAGTTCTGTATCCAAATGGCTAGTTCTCCCTGTATTCCGTGAGATCTAACCTTGCTAATCAGTCTCCCATGGGGAACTTTGTCGAACGCCTTACTGAAGTCCAGATAGATCACATCTACCACTCTGCCCTAATCAATCTTCTTTGTTACTTCTTCAAAAAGCTCCATCAAGTTTGTGAGACATGATTTCCCACGCACAAAACCATGTTGACTATCCCAAATCAGTCCTTGCCTTTCCAAATACATGTACATCCTGTCCCTCAGGATTCCCTCCAACAACTTGCCCACCACCGAGGTCAGGCTCAGCGGTCTATAGCTCCCTGGCTTGTCTTTACCACCCTTCTTAAACAGTGGCACGACGTTGGCCAACCTCCAGTTTTCCGGCACCTTACCTGTGATTATCGATGATACAAATATCTCAGCAAGAGGCCAGCAATCACTTCTCTAGCTTCTCACAGAGGCCTCGGGTACACCTGATCAGGTCCTGGGGATTTATCCACCTTTAACCAGCACTTCCTCCTCTGTAATCTGGACATTTTGCAAGATGTTGCCATCTATTTCTGGTACTTTTTTTAAAATTTCAAAACATATTTTATTCACTAAAAATATATTTATACATATATAGTCACAAACACGGTTCCTTTCTGTACTATAGCATAGCATGTGGCTGTTAGCCATGGGAAATGCAGGGTTACAGGGATAGGGTGGAGGGAGGTTGAATGCTCTTCCAAGGGGTGGCGTGGACTCGATGGGCTGAAGGGCATGCTTCCACACTGCAGGGATTCTGTGATAACAAACAAACACTGGAGTTTGACTTTATCCAAACAAACCAAAAAGCATCTCTTACTTGAACCAAACTACTCCTGGCTCAGAGATCTGACACCTTTGTTATTTCAAAAATACACTTTATTAAAAAAAACTTTGTATACATATATTTGTCACGAGTGCATTTCGCTTCTGCACCATAGCACACGAAGGAAACAAACAAACATTGGAGTTTGACTCTATACATTAAAACCAAAGGCATCCCTTACATCTATAAGACTATATTGACATGCATGAAGCCACCAGGAGGGTCCGATAACTGAACGGACCCCCCCATTAACCTCAGCGGGAAGAGTGCAGTGGTATTTCCCCACTGCACCTGGGATCTGATACCTGGTACTGCCTTATTCAGTGCAGTGTGTGTGTGTAAGGGGAGGGAGGGGATGTCCTTGCTGCTGATCTGTCAGAGTCGATAATCGGCCGATGTGGATTTCACCCTCTTAAAGAAGGCAAGGACTTACGTTAATACTTGGCGTTTCCTTCCAGAGAGCCGGGGTCATCTGGAAAGCGAGCCTCCTGCAGAAAGGAAGTTCAGACTCCCTGAGTGTTGCAGGGAGCAGGGCTCTCATTGGGTGTCAGACAGCAGTGAGTGACTCAGCCTCAACACTGCTGCTCTGAGCTGAGCTCAAACAACACATACACACAGAGTCTCAGGATGGCGACAGGGAGACAGTATGGGAGATCCCCCCTAGATATCGCCAACGTGATGCAGAAATTGCAAGGTAGGCTTTGCAAATCTCGCTCCCTTTTTTTTTATTTATATACAAAAGAAAAGTATTTGTTTGTCGCAGCAATGGTCATCTGCAGCGTCCCACAGTTTGCAAGCCCCGAGGGGCAGGATGGCTGTCTGTCACACCATCTTCCCATGACTGCAGCATGTTCGTGGCTACAAGTTGCGTTTTATTTTGGATGGTGCAGGCAACTTGTAGCTGAGAATTTGCAACATTGGTGTGACTGCGGTTGCCTTTGGTACTTTACTGAATCGTGATGGTGGAGACTGCAAATCGAGAGTCAATAGAGGTCTGTGCTTCGGATTTGCCGTGAGTTCTGAGCTTTGTGGAGCTTTTTGGCTGAAAGCTACAGGTTTGAGTTTCTGATGGTAAACATGCCTTGTTAGCACGGATCTTCAGAACCATTGCTGCAGTGTTAGGAGTCAAGGACACGCGGTACACAGTTGGACGGGAGATATTGACGCCTCACCTTCAACACTGGTTGTTAAGGATGCCAGAGAATAGCTGGACTCTGAAACCGAGATTGCGTTTGAAAGGGCGTCTTATTTTCTCTAAAAGGTGTTTACTGGCGTTTCCAAGGGACCCGTTCCGAGTGCAGAGCGCTGCACACAAAAGCTGGACACCTGAAATGAAAGCAGAAAACGCTGGCAATAACCAGCAGATCTGGTAGCCAATGTGCAGAGAGAGAGAGAGAGAGAGTGCGAAAACAGTTAACGTTTCAGTTCAATGAGCTTTCCTCAGGACTTCTGAGAAACTAAAATAACGCAGAGCAAGGCATGTCTAACAGCCAAGAGTAATGAGCTGGGTACAGGATTGTGGCAGGCTGGAAGAATGCACAGCAATGGGATTAGTTTTACACTGATCTAGGACTATAACCTAGAAAGTCTGGTAGTAAAGGATGCAACAGGAACCAATTAGATTAGATTTCCTACAGTGCGGAAACAGACCCATCGGCCCAATCAGTCCCCACTGACCCATTTCCCTCAGACTAATGCACCTAACACTATGGGCAATTTAGCCTGGCTAATTCATCTGACCCGCACATCTTTGGACTGTGGGAGGAAGCCAGAGCACCCAGAGAAAACCCACTCAGACATGGGGAGAATGTGCAAACTTCACACAGACAGTCACCTGAGGCTGGAATCGAACCTGGGACCCTGGTGCTGTGAGGCAGCAGTGCTAACCACTGAGGCACCGTGCCACCCATCCCACAATCTACAGATCGGAAGTCAGACGTGTTACCCATTGCGCCACTGGCCCAACATGCTTGCACGGTTTTATTTGTGGAGTTATGCATCACCCACATGCACCCCCTCAACTCACAACTGCAGTTTCAGTCAAACACAAGTGAAGGTTATTGCCCAATACCTGTAGAGAATGAAACACTCACACCCAACATACACACACACACACACACACATGCACCCAGAACACACTCACACTTGACACTTACAATGCACATATACATACACCTGACACATACAATGCACATATACTCACACCTGACACATACAATATACAAACACTCACACCTGACACATACAATGCACATATACATAAACCTGACACATACAAGGCACGTATACTCACATCCAAGCCAACACACTGCTAGCAGAGACACCCAAATATCCAATACACACACTTGCACACAGCACCCTTACACCTGGCCAGCATTCAGACCCGGTGTGTACATGTGCATGCATCAACGCACACATGCATTCAGCACATGTGTCATGTGCACACCATAGGAGCAGCCAATTTCCTTAACCGAGCACTACATGCAGTCTCACTGTTGTTTCTGCTGAAGCCCTTTGCCTCAACCAAAACCAGTGTTTGAACCAAGGAATGTCTAGGCTTAACCACCATTCTGTCTGTCGTGTAAGCTTGCCATTATAAAGGATCCAGATGCTACTACGCTTAATTTTCGTTTTAACTGATCAATATTTGATGCTGCACACCATTAATTCTTAATTCTTCCAGACTATAATTAAGCTTCCGCCCTCCCTCGTGTTAATGACACTGGAAAGAAGTGTCACACTCTGAGGGCGGGTGTGTATAATTCAGACCTTGCTCTGCTTTACCAGACAATCTAAAAGGGGAAGCTTTGTAATTACACCATATCTCATACTCCCTTCTCTTCACCTCCTCATTCCGTTGTCGCCTGTCTCCTGTTAAAGACCAGGGCTCCTGCTGAGGCAATAATACACTGACAGAATTGCAGCCACAATGCCAACCTTCAGGGAGGGGGAGGGGGCATGGACACTGAGTGCAGACTATTTGACAACAAGGGGCATCGTCATTGAGCTCCACTTGTTTACCTTCAGCAAGCTTCCATTTTTCACTGAATGTCACTGATCCTCATTTGCAAATACTGGATAATTTTCTTACCTCCCTCTCTGCTGCCCTGGAGATGGGTCAGGTCAACCCAGCCTGGGCAGGAATGGCATCTTGGCTCATAGCATCTTCATAGCCAACTGCCGCCGCGATATTAACCGCCTCAACTTCTCCACCCCTCTCACCCACTCCAACCTCTCACCCTCGGAACATGCAGCCCTCCACTCCCTCCGTTCCAACCCCAACCTCACTATCAAACCAGCAGACAAGGGAGGTGCGGTAGTAGTTTGGCGCACCGACCTTTACACCGTTGAGGCTAAACGCCAGCTCGCGGACACCTCCTCCTACTGCCCCCTTGACCATGACCCCACCTCCCACCACCAAACCATCATCTCCCAGACCATTCATAACCTCATCACCTCAGGGGATCTCCCATCCACCGCCTCCAACCTCATAGTCCCACAACCCCGCACCGCCCGTTTCTACTTCCTGCCCAAATTCCACAAACCTGACTGCCCCAGCCGACCCATTGTCTCAGCCTGCTCCTGCCCCACCGAACTCATCTCTGCATACCTCGACACGGTCCTGTCCCCCTTAGTCCAAGAACTCCCCATCTACGTTCGGGACACCACCCATGCCCTCCACCTCCTCCATGATTTTCGCTTCCCCGGTCCCCAACGCCTTATCTTCACCATGGACATCCAGTCCTGTACACCTCCATCCCCCATCATGAAGGACTCAAAGATCTCCGCTTCTTCCTTTCCCACCGACCCAACCAGTACCCTTCCACTGACACCCTCCTTCGACTGACTGAACTGGTCCTCACTCTGAACAACTTCTCTTTCCAATCCTCCCACTTCTTCCAAACCAAAGGAGTAGCCGTGGGCACCCGCATGGGCCCCAGCTATGCCTGCCTCTTCGTAGGATATGTGGGACAGTCCATCCTCCGCAGCTACACTGGCCCCACACCCCACCTTTTCCTCCGCTACATCGGTGACTGTATCGGCGCTGCCTTGTACTCCCACGAGGAGGTTGAACAGTTCATCCACTTTACTAACACCTTCCACACCGACCTCAAATTCACCTGGACTGTCTCAGACACCTCCCTCCCCTTCCTAGACCTCTCCATTTCTATCTCTGGTGACCGAATCAACACGGACACTTACTATAAACCGACCGATTCCCACAGCTACCTAGACTACACCTCCTCCCACCCTGCCCCCTGTAAAAGCGCCATCCCATATTCCGAATTCCTTCATCTCCGCCACATCTGGTCCCAGGAGGACCAGTTCCAATACTGTACAACCCAGATGGCCTCCTTCTTCAAGGACCGCAATTTCCCCCAGACGTGGTCGATGATGCCCTCCACCGCATCTCCTCCACTTCCCGCTCCTCTGCCCTTGAGCCCCACCCCTCCAACCGCTACCAGGTCAGAACCCCACTGGTCCTCACCTACCACCCCACCAACCTCCATGTACAGCCGTCATTTCCGCCACCTCCAAACAGACCCCACCACCAGGGGTATATTTTTCTTCCCTCCCCTATCAGCGTTCCGAAAAGACCACTCCCTCCGTGACTCCCTCGTCAGGTCCACACCCCCCACCAACCCAACCTCCACTCCCTGCACCTTCCCCTGCAACTGCAAGAAATGCAAAACTTGCGCCCACACCTCCCCCCTTACTTCCCTCCAAGGCCCCAAGGGATCCTTCCATATCCGCCACAAATTCACCTGCACCTCCACACACATCATCTATTGCATCCTCTGCACCCGATGTGGCCTTCTCTGTATTGGGGAGACTGGCCGCCTACTTGCGGAACGTTTCAGAGAACACCTCTGGGACACCCGGACCAACCAACCCAATCACCCCATAGCTCAACACTTCAACTCCCCCTCCCACTCCACCAAAGACATGCAGGTCCTTGGACTCCTCCATCGCCAGACCATGGCAACACGACGGTTGGAGGAAGAGCGCCTCATCTTCCGCCTAGGAACTCTCCAACCACAAAGGACGAACTCAGATTTCTCCAGTTTCCTCATTTCCCCTTCCCCCCACCTTGTCTCAGTCAAATCCCTCGAACTCAGCACCGCCTTCCTAACCTGCAATCTTCTTCCTGACCTCTCCGCCCCCACCCCCTCTCCGGCCTATCACCCTCACCTTAACCTCCTTCCACCTCTCGCATTTCCAACGCCCCTCCCCCAAGTCCCTCCTCCCCTACCTTTTATCTTAGCCTGCTTGGCACACTTTCCTCATTCCTGAAGAAGGGCTGATGCCCGAAACGTCGATTCTCCTGCTCCTTGGATGCTGCCTGACCTGCTGCGCTTTTTCAGCAACACATTTTCAGCTCATAGCATCTTCCCTCTTGAGCCGCCTGGAGTCAGGAGATGTGGTTTGGTTGATAGCAGAACCAACCCCACAGTGCAGCAGCAGCCCATTTGGCATCAATTCCACACTGACCCTCTGAAGAGTATCCCACCATATCCCTGTAACCCTGTATTTCCCATAAGTAATTCATCTAGCGAGCACATCTTTGGACTGTGGGATGAAAGCGGGGCACCCAAAGAAGAGAATGTGCAAACGCGTCACAGACAATCACCTGAGGTTGGAAAAAGAACCCAGGTCCCTAGCCACTGTGCCACCCCCAGAAGATTTGCCTTGCGCTACCACAGTTGGGAATGTTAACTCTTTGACCCCTCCCATTTCAGAGCAGAGGATGATTTGGACATAAATCTCAGAGTAATGGAGATGATCATTTACATTACTTCCTGCCTCTGTCAATGAAAAATGAGTGCGAGCTTAAATCGATCCCCTGACTCCACCTTTCCTGTAGTGCAGAGGTTCAGAGATTACCAGTGCTTGTGATCACTGCCCAATCCTGTTCAGTTAAAGTTTATTTGAACACAAATCCCCACTCTCTGCAGCTTGTTAATTCACATTCTGGAATTCTGAAGATAAAAACAGTTGATGTTTGCAAAAGTGCTGCTATGATTCAATCATTACTCAATATCCATTTTGTCAGTTGCTTGTTCCTTCTTCTTTTGAGATGAGTAGATTTATTATCATAACCCTCTATTTCCTTTTCTCTAATATGCATATCTAACCTCCCCCTTAAAATAACTCAAATTTTTGTGCTTCAGCCTGGTGGCATGGTCCACAATCTCTCTTTGGGTAAAGATGTTTAATCCTGAATTCCCTATCAGGTTTGTTTTAATACATTTTTCATTCACAGGGTGAGGGTGTCACTGGCTAGAATGGCATTTATTGCCCTTCTGTAATTGCCCACAGGGCAGTGAGGGGTTAATCACATTGCTGTGGGTCTGGAGTTGCATGTAGGCCAGACCAGGTTAGGTCTTCCCGAAAGGACATTAGCGAGCCAGAAAGGTTTTTCCCAGCATGATCATCTCTTAATCAGACTGTTAATTCCGCATTTTTATTGAATCCTCCAAAGCAGGATTTGAACTCATGTCCCCAAAGCACTACCTGGACCAACAGTACAGCGATAACACCACTAGGCCATCGCCTCCCATCTTTCTTGGTGGCTGCCTCATTCTGAGCTCTGTGGTAAGAGGTTTTCCTGAGCCACAGACAATCCATTCTCAACTAAGTGACAGTTCCCTCAGAGGAACTCTTGCCAGTTGGAACTTGGCTCTATGAAACCACGTGATCTTTCCGATTTGTGTAATGTGCCTAGATTGTGGCCATCTGTTCGCCCAGTGTTGAGGGATGGACCTAGCCTACACTGTTGCCAGTGCCTGTCACCAGGCTATATTCTGAGAGACACAGAGAGAGAGAGAGGGGGAGAGCGAGTGTTGCTGAGAGAGACCTTGGAGTGCAGATTCATTGTTCCTTGAAAGTAGAGTTGCAGGTAGATAGGATAGTGAAGAAGGCATTTGGTATGCTTTCCTTTATTGGTCAGGGTATAGAGTACAGGAGTTGTGAGGTCATGTTGCAGCTGTACAGGACATTGGTTAGGCCACTGTTGGAATATTGCATGCAATTCTGGTCTCCTTCCTATCAGAAAGATGTTGTGAAACTTGAAAGGGTTCAGGAAATATTGACAAGGATGTTGCCAGGGTTGGAGGATTTGAGCTATAGGGAGAGGTTGAACAGGCTGGAGCTGTTTTCCCTAGAGCGCAGAGGCTGAGGGGTGACCTTATAGAGGTTTATAAAATCATGAGGGGTATGGATAGGATAAATAGACAAAGTCTATTCCCTGAGGTGAGGGAGTCCAGAACTAGAGGGCATAGGTTTAGGGTGAGAGGGAAAGTATATGAAAGAGACCTAAGGGGCAACTTTTTCACGCAGAGGTTGGTGTGTGTATGGAATGAGCTGCCAGAGGAAGTAGTGGAGGCCGGTACAATTACAGCATTTAAAAGGCATTTGGATGGGTATATGATTAGGAAGGGTTTGGAGGGATGTGGGCCAGGTGCTGGCAGGTGGGACTAGATTGGGTTGGGATATCTGGTTGGCATGGACGGGTTGGACCGAAGGATCTGTTTCCACGCTGTACATCTCTATGACTATGGATTGGTGGTGCTGGAAGAGCACAGCAGTTCAGACAGCATCCTGAACTGCTGTGCTCTTCCAGCACCACTAATCCAGAATCTGGTTTCCAGCATCTGCAGTCATTGTTTTTACCTTTTTATCTCTATGACTATGACTCTATGGAGATGGAGATTATTAAAAAGTCCTCAACTCTGCATTGAAAGGAGGGACACCAGAGGAGGAGTTAAAGAGGAATGACAAATGTAGACATTTGGCCTATTGAAGTGTCCAAAGTAATAACGGGAAGTAAGGTTGATTGATCACCATCCTGGGAGATTGAGCAGTCTGAGATTCAAGTGGAGATCAATGATCAAGTGACAGACACTCTGCTCACCCTATTTTCTCTTGCAAAACGAGAGCTGAGGGGTGATCTGTAGCATCACAGAGTAGGTAGAGCACAGAGGGAGGCCATAGAGCCCACCCTGTTCACATTGGCTTCCTGCAGGATCAGCTCAGTTTACCTATTCTGTTGAGGTTTCTTTGGAACTTATGAAAGATTTCGATAGCATGCATCCCAGGTAGATGTCTCTTCTCATTGCAGGCCACCGGTAGAGGCAGCCAACGAGAAAGCCGATAGAGAATTCAGGATAAAACGTCTTTACCAAAACAGTGAGAGAATGTGCAACATGCCACCAGAGGAAGCAAAAAGGGTGTACATTTTTAAGACGAAATTAAATACAGATAGAGAATGTGCAAACGCTACATGGACAGTCACCTGAGAGTGGAATTGAACCCTGGTACCTGGTGCTGTGAGGTAGCAGTGCTAACCACTGAGCCACCACGCTGACCCTAATGGCTTAATGCATTTGCTGTTCAAAACAATTTCATTAATGATCATCGAATAATAATGACATTATTAATAAATATTTATAAATTGCCCGGTTTCTTGGCCTCCCTGGGCCTGTGCTTGACGTGGGGTGGGGAGTTGGGGTCAGGAAACATCCCCTGGAACCATCCCACTTCCACATTGGTTTGGCAGAGGTGGGGTATGGGTGGCAAGCGGTGGGTGGGAAGGAGGGGGTGGACGTGGCAATGGGTCACCAATGGGTCACCAAAAGGTCGCTAACGGTCACCTAAGGCCCACCAAGAGCCGATGGGGATTGTCCAGTCACCTACCAGGTACCCACAGGCTTCTGTGGCTGGGTTAATTGTTCGAAGGGGACTCCTGACCCGTGCCCAACAACAGTTGCCATTCACTCTGAAGAGGGGTCTTCTCTCTAACCCCTTCCTAAATACTCCCTCAAACCCCCACCCCCACCCCTCCCACCTCCCTCATGGTCTGTCTGCGAAAAATGTTTTTCAATTGAGGTTGAAAAGCATTGGAGATGGGATACCTCTATTTTGGAACCCCCCCCCTCTTATTTACCTATGATCACAGTCTGTGCCTCCTTTTGAGGCAGAAGTCTCTGATTGGCCATTTAGCTTCGACAGCCCCACCTATCAACCTTTATTAAATGGTGAGCCTGACCTCTGATCATTGATAGGCCAATGCAGTCGTTAGATGTGGGTATCCCTGGCTGACCAGCATTTATTGCCCAACCCTAGTTGCCCTTGAGCAGGTGTTGGTGATCTACTTCCTGTATCACTGCTGTCCATGTTGTGTATATTGACTTACAATGCTGTTATGGAGGGATTTCCAAGATCTTGACCCAGTGACATGGAATGAATAACGGTATATTTTCAAGTCAGGATGGTGAGTGACTTGGAGGGGAACTTCGAGGGGATAGTGTTCAGATGTATCTGCTGCTCTTGTACTTCTAGATGTAAGTGGTAATGGGTTTAGAATGTGCTGTCTAAGGGTCTTTGGTGATTTTCTGCAGTACACCTTGTACGCATTGATGCAATTTCATGTCAGAGGTAGAGGGAGTGGGTGCTTGTGGATGTGGTGCCAGTCAAGCGGGCTACTTTGCCCTGGATGGTATCAACTGCCTGAACGTTGTTGAGGCTACCCTGATCCAGGGGGGTATTCCATCACACTCCTGACTTGTGCCTTGTCGATGGTGAACAGGCTGCAGGGAGTCAGGAGGTGAGTTACTCGCTACAGGATTCCTAGCCTCTGACCTGCTGTGCTTGCCATGTATTTTAGATGGTGAGTCTAGTTCGGTTTCTGGTCAATGGGTGACCTCCTGGATGTTGATGGTGGGGGATTCAGTGAAAGTAACACCATTGAATATCAAGATGCAATGATTAGATTCTCTTGCTAGAGATAGTCATTGCCTGGCACTTGCATGGCATTAATAATACTTGCCACTGTCAGCCCAAATCTGGATCTTGTCCGAGTCTTATTATATTTGGGCATGGAACTGCCTCAGTATCTGAGGAATTGTGAATGATGTTGAACATTGTGCAATCATCAGCAAACATCTCTAATTTGGATGTTATGATGGAGGAAGGTCATTGATAGAGCAGCTGAAGGTAGTTTTTCCCTGGACACTGCCCTGAGGCCCAGTTCAAGCTCCACCTGTTCCAGAGGTGTGTAGTAACATTTCTGAGCAAGTGGACTTGATATTATAGACCTCGAGGAGCTCCTGCAGAGGTGTACTGGAGCTGAGATGACTGACCTCCAACAACCACGACCATCTTCCTATGTGCCAGATATGACTCCAAACAGGGGAGAGTTTGCCCTCTGATACCCATCGATCCAGTTTTTCCAGAGCTTCATGACGCCACACTTGGTCAAAGGCAGCCTTGATGTTGAGGGCTGTCATTCTCACCTCTCCTCAGGAATTCCGCTCTTTTGTCCCTGTTTGAACCAAGGCTGTAATGAGGTCAGGAGCTGAGTGGTCCTGGCGGAACCCAAACTGGGCCTCACTGAGCAGATTATTGCTGCTTGATAGCACTGTTGATGACACCTTCTATCACTTTACTGATGATTGAGAGTGGACTGATGGGGCAGTAAATGGCTGGGTTGGATTTGTCCTGCTTTTCGTGTACAGGACATATCTGGGCAGTTTTCCATATTATTAGATTAGATTAGATTACTTACAGTGTGGAAACAGGCCCTTCGGCCCAACAAGTCCACACCGCCCCGCCGAAGCGTAACCCACCCATACCCCTACATCTACATTTACCCCTTACCTAACACTATGGGCAATTTAGCATGGCCAATTCACCTGGCCTGCACATCTTTGGACTGTGGGAGGAAACCGGAGCACCCGGAGGAAACCCACGCAGACACGGGGAGAACGTGCAAACTCCACACAGTCAGTCGCCTGAGGCGGGAAATGAACCCGGGTCTCAGGCGCTGTGAGGCAGCAGTGCTAACCACTGTGCCACCGTGCCGCCCACAATTATATATTATCCCAGTGAATAGTTTGATTTTCCCACCATTCACAATGGGAGGTGGCAGAACTTAACTCTAATTTGTTGGTTCTGGGAATGCTTAGCTCTGTCTATCACTTAGTTTATGCTGTTTGGCACACAAGTCGTCCTTTGTTGTATATCCACTAATTGACACCTCATCTTCAGGTGTGCCCAGTTCTGCTCCTGGCATGTTGTCCTGCTGTCTCCAGGTTAAACTCCTGGTTTGATGATAATGGTAGAGTAAGGAGCACAAGGTCGCAGATTGTGCTGGAGTACGATTCTGTTGTTGCTGATAGCTCACGGTGCCTCATGGTTGCTCAGTCTTGAGTTGCTAGATCTATTTGAGGTCTCTTCCACTTAGCACGGCGATCATGCCACGCAACGCAATGTGAAAATGGGATTTTGACAATGCAGTTTTAACTCTGACCGATACCGATATATTCACCTGTGGCCAGCGGACTGGTGGGGATGAGGTCTCTTACATTTTGCCTCTCATCAGTTCCCTCACCACCTACCTCAGAGCCACTTTAGCAGCTACGTCCTTTAGGACCTGCTCAGTTAGTAGTGGTATTGCTGAACCTTCCTTGGTGATAGACATGGAAGCCTCCCATCCCAGAGTATATTCCACACCCTTGCCACCTTCAGTGCCTCCTCAAATGATATTCATCACTCCATCAGTTGAGGGGGATGTGGTACATGGTAATCAGCAGGAGGTTTCCTCGTTCAGTGTTCAACCAGATTTGATGAGACTTCTTGGAGTTCAAAGTCGCTGTTGAGGACTCCCAGGTAACTCCTTCCCGACTATAAAGCATCATGCTGCCATCTTTGGCCCACCAGTGGGACAGAAGACTGATTTTGTTCGATTATTGATTCCAGATTTTATTGAATTCGAATTCCATTTGCCCTGGTGGGATTTGAACACAGGCCCCCAAGGACATAACCTCGGTATTTTGGATGACTAGTCTGGTGACAATGACGCCCCAAAGCCCAACCCTGTGTCAATATTGAGTGACTGTTTCTCACACACAGTGCAGGCCTCTGACCCATATTTGAACCTGATGTCAGAGTTCAGAAGCCGACAGGAACAGCAGTATGGGTTTGTAGATGGTTGGAAAAACAGAAAGCAGAGAGAATGAGGAAATGCAGATGTTGTTTACCTTGGCACAGCTCCCGGCATTCCCAAGAGATTTCTCTTGATCTCTGGAGATATAAGTGATGTATCAGACATGGGAAGATCCTAGTTGGCAGAGGTTGGGGCCTTTCATAGGGAAGACAGGAGAGAGATGGAAGAGGCATGACATCAGTTCAGCTAGGATATCAGTGCCTGGTTGTAACTCTGAATGCTCGTGTGAGACCTAAATATCAATAGCTGTGCTCACTAAAGCAGAGGCTAGCAGCTAGTTAACAGAAGTGTTTAAAATTCTGAGAGGTTTGGAAAATTAAACTAGTGGCAGATTTTTTTTCCATTGGACCACTGGCTTAGCATATGGACATTTAACCCTAACACATGTCCCATCACTTATTAAGGTCATGACTAGTTGATGGATCTATAACGAGGGGCACACACTATGGTATGTCGCTATTTGAATGGAAGGATGAGATCAGATCCTTAGACAGCACCTTCCAAACCCACGACCACTTCCATCTAGAAGGACAAGGGCAGCAGGTACTTGGGAACACCACCACCTGCAAGTACCCCTCCAAGCCACTCACCACCCTGACTTGGAAATATACCGCCATTCCTTCAGTCATTGGATCAAAATCCTGGAATTCCTTCCCCACCGGCATTGTGGGTCAACCCACAGCACATGGACGGCAGCGGTTCAAGAAGGCAGCTCACCACCACCTTCTCAAGGGGCAACTAGGGATGGGCAATAAATGCTGGGCCCAGCCAGTGAAGCTCAAGTCCCACAAAGGAATAAAAAAAAGTAGATCATCTTTGAGCAGCTACCATTGTAGAAGCAACATCACTGCATGGAATCTCGCAGTTTCAGAATAACCTACTGCTTAATAACCAACTGGAGAGTTTCAGTGAGATTTGTAAACAGCAGATTTCTGGTCGACTGACTTAAAGGAGTTAGTGAGCAAGCAGTTAAAAAAGGGTGCAATGAATTTGATGTATTTGTTATTCAGAAACATTGACCTGGTTGCCACGAGGTGGCCTTGTGAGTATTAGGATCTGTACACTAAGGATGAAGACTTGGTTTTATTGGCAACATTGGGGCTAGGATTTGTGCCGGTCTAAAAGTTCTCGAGCTCCCACCCTGCCTTATGAATCAGTTTTGTCCAGGTGAAAAGGTGCACTGCAGCCTTCTCAAAGTGACTGGGTATGTCCTGAGATAATGAACAAACTGCAATTGAAGTCTGTGGCACATTTCTCTAATTAACACTCCACCTCTCCATTCTATTGTTCCCATCCAGGAATTCAGTTATAATTTACGGGATCTTGAAGGTTTCTTTATTCTTCTGGGACCAAACCAAGGGTGTGCCACAGCTCTCAGGAATTCACTTTGATTCTCCACAGCCTGGGTGGCATGGTGGCACAGTGGTTAGCCCTGTTGCCTCACAGCGCCAGAGACCCGGGTTCAATACCTGCCTCGGGCATCCATCGGTGTGGAGTTTGCACATTCTCCCCTTGTCTGTGCGGGTTTGCTCCGGTTTCCTCCCACAGTCCAAAAATGTGCAAGTTAGGTGAATTGCCCCTAGTGTTGGGTGAAATGTAGGGGACTGGTCTGGGTGGGTTTGCGCTTCGGTGGGTCGGTGTGGACTTGTTGGGCTGAAGGGCCTGTTTCCACACTGTAAGTAATCTAATAAAATATGTATCCCTGCTCTTCTCTGAGGAGTGAAATTTCTTGAGGTCCTTCCACTGACATCCAGCCAAGCTGTCCTTCTAGCACCTCACCATCATGGACATCCATCAAGCAGGAGTCTCACTGCACTCTTGGTTAGTGCCCTTAAACCAGAACAAAAGTCTTGGTATCTGAAAGCTCTCTGCTCCTGGTCACCTTATGGCAGCTTTCTCTCTTTCAGCTCCCTGGTGCCAATTGCCTGCCTCTGTGAAAACATTCAGAGAGATAAATCCAAAACAAAAGGCCTTCTCCCTGCATAACCTATTGCAATAGAAACTTGGCAAAGCTTGGATGTTATAGATAGAGATCCAAACCAATTATCTCATCTTAAAACATGCCTTTGATTCAAAGGCTAACAAGTAATTTAAACTCCTTCTGGAGATAGCTATCGACATCCTATCTCTAAGATAGAGAGAACAAGCTCAAAGTTAGCAACTTTGACACTTCCACCTCTGACATCTTTAAATGGACCAGTCTCTGAACTTTTTTTAGGTTATCCGCATCTCAACCCAGTGGCTTCCATTTAAAAATTGCAATCGCCAAATTAAATTTATGTTCTGATAACAAATGACACATGAAATTAGACATTTCACAGTAGAGATCACTTAAGTGACGGGGGAAGTAAAACAGCCAATTTATACACAGTAGGGTTCCAGCAAGTAACAATGTAAATCAATTCCTGGGGATATAGATTGAGATTGAGGGCGCGGCTTTGGTTGCATGAATGGAGCACTTCCTGCCCTTCAGTAGATTGCAGTATTGTACCTTACACATCAATTTCACCAGTCAGTGCATTCTCTTTTTCAGTATTTCAGTTGAAAGCCACCTGTGATAATGAGGCACTCCCTCAGCACTGCTTGGGCACAGCAGCCAAGACGGAATGTCCATGTCCATGGAGTTGACTCACAAATAAGTGTATTCCCCGCTGAGCCAACGCTGACACTGAAGCTTATATTTCATTTCCTTCCATTGTGAGGATACATTTAACAACTGAATCAGCAGACTCACAGAAGGACTGGGATTGGGTTCAAATCCATGAAATTGTATGGAGGATGTAGAAACAGAAGTCAGCCACTTTGCCCTTTGAGTGGCCCTCACCGTTCAATAAGGTCATGGTTGATCTGGTTGTGTTCTCATCTCTTTTCTGTCGGTACCCTGTGACCTTTGACATCCTTCTCCCTTGTCCGTAAACAATCTATCACTCAGCCTTGACTAAATTTAAAGAGCCAACCTCCACTACCTTCTGGGGAGAAGAATTGCCACACTCATAACAACTCTCCGAGGGAACAAAAATCCTCCCCATTATAAAATAAAACAAAGAACTGCTGGAAATACTTAACAAAGAATAGAAATTGAGGGAGAAACGCAGCAGGTCTGGCAGCTTCTGTGGAGATATAGGGAGAAGGTGAGGACTGCAGATGCTGGAGAGTCAGAGTTGAAAAGTGTGGCACTGGGAAAGCACAGCAGGTCAGGCAGCATCCAAGGATCAGGAGAATTGATGTTTCAGGCATAAGGCCTTCATCAAGGAACATCTCTAGGAAACATGCACCAAACAACCCCACCGCCCTCGGCCACAGGGTGGTGGGGTTTATTTAGTACATGTTTCCCCCTCCCACTCCCCCAAGTTCATGCAAGTCCTGGGCGCCGTCCAATGCCAAATCCAAGCCATGCGTCAACTGGAGGAAGAACGCCTCATGTTCTGCCTCGGGATCTGCCAACCACACGGGATCCGCCAACCACATGGCATCCACATCGTCTTCACCAGTTTTCAAACCTCTCCCTGATTCCTGATGAATTCCTGTTGAAGGCCTTTTGCCTGAAACATTGATTTTCCTGCTGCTCGGATGCTGTCTGACCTGCTGTCCTTTTCCAGCACTGCTCTAACCTTGACATTCAGTACCGAGACCTATCGTGATATCTGAATATGCTGTAACTAAAGTATAACAATGATGCCCCTTCCATTACGTCTCTATTGCTTATTGTGTGTTTTTACACTGATTTTAGGGACTGTGTTAATATTTTTACGTAGATATTTTGAGGGATGTTAATGTCTCGAAGTTTCGCTTGATCAGAGTTTATTGCAATTTGGCAAACCTTTTGATTATCTGGAATATTAGATCAATGGGCACACTGCTGGTCTTATAGGTGCTGGTTAATAAAAACGTTCGCTGTAACATCATCTGATTATCCACCCTAGGCAACCCTGTCAAGACCATGTATATTTCAATAGGACCACCTTCTATCTTTCTTCCTAATAGCTGTGAGTCAAATCTTTGCTGGATTGTAAATGTTACTTTTAGCTATAGGCATGGCCCTGTATGGGTAGGTTGGAAGGAAAATTAGCTAAATTTATGATAATTGGCCTCTTGTCCTTGGTCTGTGGTGGGAGCAGTGGGATACTTGAGCAAATCCAAATGGATTACTAAACAAAGCCTGGCTATTTAAACCAATTAGGCATGGATGACAGGGCAAATTTAACGTGTGACATTCAGAATTTAAATCCGACACACAGATTTAAAACTGTGACTGCTATAAAGTACAGTGTGACAGATTCTGTGAGCAGACCTTTAATTATGTAGGTAGTTAGACAGGCAAACAACATGGGAGTCTGTTCAATGTTACACCCATCCATTGAAATAGACTGAAAGCTGGGCAGCGACTGCTACAACTGTGTGATCCTGTCCTCTCAATGCTGTGCTCAGGCTGTTCTTTACAGAACACAATAGCAGCGACACCAGCCCATATTTAAGGTCCACAGGCTCATCTTAGGACCCTTTCGGCACCCAAATCCAGAATGCGGACACACACGGTGGGCACCGGTTTCGAAAACAATGCCACTGTCCACTCGAAGATGTTCGAGAGAATCCCCTTCCCCCTCAATTCATGACCATGACAGTGAATGAACTTTGCAAGGGATTGTCTCAGATAGACAGTGACAGAGCCCGAAGGCTACGCGGTAATCAGTGGACAGTGCTGGATTCTGTCAGGAACATTGGCATTCCTCTTTGGGCTCAATGCAAGATTGGGAACCCGGAGTTACAAAATCTTAATAAAAAAGCCATCACGATAGCGGACTCTCAGTGTCGGGGTGAGGGGTGGGGAAGACTTCTAAAGGATGTCCTGTGGCCATAGACATCTGTTACCTGCACTTTTTGAGGATGGGGTTTTTTTCTTTATTCGTACATGGGACGAGGGGGTCGCTGGCTAGGCCAGCATTTGTTGCCCATCCCTAATTACCCAGAGGGCAGTTAAGAGCCAACCACATTGCTGGGGGTCTGGAGTCACATGTAGGCCCGACCAGGATGGCAGTTCCTTCCCTAAATGACATTTGTGAACCAGATGGGTTTTTCCAACAATTGACAGTGGATTCATGGTCATCATTAGACTCTTAATTCCAGATTTTCTTTTGATTGAATTCAAATTCCACCATCTGCTGGAACATTAACTGGGTCTCTGGATTAACAGTCCAGCAATAGTACTACTAGGCCACTGCCTCCACTTAAGTTGGTACTGGCTAGCTCCATTCTCACAAGGCCTTTGCACTTCCATAGTCAATCCCAAGGATCCCATTGGCGTCACCCATTTTTCTTTGGGATGTTATCGAGTGTATTTACATACTCGCTGCTGCTGTGAGGCAGTTGGGGGCTGTCTCCAGCAGGATTGTGTGAGGGGGACTGGGAAACTGAGGGAACCTCCCCTCCCACCTTGAGTCTTAAGGAAATGGCTTTGATTCAGATTCTTGTCCGTCATGAGCTGCGGCTCTCTAGAGCCATCACTTAGTTAATCCCATGCCCCGGCACACCAGAATTTACTGGATCATGAGCCAATTAATGGGCTTACAGGATGACTCAATGACTGTGTCAATCCTTAAAGCCCATTAGAAGCAGGGAATGGGACATTTACTTCACGAAAACTCCAAAAAGGAATGGCCAATGGGTGTTTTCAAACAGATTGCTCCACAATAAGTTGTTTTCTCCTGCCTTTTCCTTTTAGTCATGTGATGTGACTGGCCAGACCAGCATTCATTACCCACCCCAAGAAGGCAGTTAGGAGTCAACCACATTGCTGTGGGTCTGGAGTCACATGGAGATGAGAAAAGGATTTTCTTTCCTAAGTTCCATCAATTCATGGTCATCAGTAGACACTTAGTTCCAGATCTGCTCAGTTCCCAGGTGGTATGGTGGCTCAGTGGTTAGCACTTCTGCTTCACAGTGTCCGGGACATGGGTTCAATTCCAGCCTTGGGTGACTGTCTGTGTAGAATTTGTGTGTCTGCGTGGGTTTCCTCTGGGTAATTCCAGTTGAAAATGTGTTGCTGGAAAAGTGCAGCATCCAAGGAGCAGGAGAATTGACATTTTGGGCATGAGTACTCCAGCCCTTTCCTCTGGGTACTCCAATTTCCTCCCACAATCCAAAGATATGCAGGTTCGGTGGATTGGCCGTGCTGATTGCCCGTACTGTTCAGGGATGTGCAGCTTAGGTAGGCTAGATGCCATGGGAAATGCAGGATTACAGGGATAGGCTAAAGGGGATGCTGTTTGCAGGGGCTGAATGGCCTGCTTTCATGCTGTAGGGAGTCTATCTCTATGAATCTTTCTTAATGGAATCCACATTCCACATTTCTTTCATGGTAGTGTTATTATCCTAGGTCCCCAGAGATTTCTGGATAACTGGTCCAGTGACAATGCCACTAGGTCATTGCCTCCCTTGTGCACACTTCCACTGACCATCCCATTTGGCTATTAACTATCAGAGGCCAATTTCTCGCTAATGCTAGGAACACACTCAAAGAATGCATTTTACCGATGTGTCTGGGTGAATTGAGTGTACCCTGTGGGGATGAGAGAATCAATTGTATTCCAGCCCCATCTCCCACCTGTGCTCCCTGTCGACATAGATCCTTGATGGATTAGAGTAGATTCCCTACAGTATGGAAATAGGCCCTACGGCCCAACAAGCTCATACCGACCCTCCAAAGAGTAACCTACCCAGACCCATTCCCCTATCCTAGGTTAGCCCCTGACTAATGCACCTAACACTATGGGCAATTTAGCATGGCCAATTCACCTAACCTGCACATTTTTGGACTGTGGAAGGAAACCGGAGCACGCGGAGGAAACCCACGCAGACACGGGGAGAAGATGCAAATTCCACACAGACAGTGGTCCTTGGCTGGAATTGAACTTGGGTCCCTGGCGCTGTGAGGCAGCAGTGCTAACCACTGAGCCACCGTGCTGCCCATAGAAAACAAATTCCATTTGTATAGCACCTTTAATATTCTGGGCATGTCCTGAAGTACTTCACAGCCACCTGTGAAGCCTGTTGTTGTCTACGAAAACGTGACCACCATTTTGTGCACAGCAACCTCCCACAGAATGTAAAAATGGTCATATATAATCTGCCATGAGTGATGTCAGTTGAGGGGATAAACGTTGGCCAGGTTACTGGGATAGCATTCCTGCTGTTCTCTGAGATAGTGCCATGTGATATTTTACCGTTGCAGACAGAGGCTTCAGACAAACACCTCAGCTGAAAGACAGGCAGCTCTGACAGTGCAGCACTCCCCCAGTCCTGCACTGGGAGTGTCAGACTGCTTCACGTCTCTGGAGCAGAACTTTCAAACTACATCCATCTGACTCAGAGGTGAGAGCGTTCGCTCTGCCTATTGGAAGTGGTTTCTGTGCTAGTTCTCTGCTGCTGAGAGCAGACGAGGTGATGGCACCTGTTCGGACGTTGTTAATGTACATACACGTGTCTGGCTAATGAGCTGCTGTCTGTGCCAGTCTCATAATTGTGAAAGTGAGGACCGTAGATGCTTGACATTAGAGTCGAGAGAGTGTTGCTGGAAAAGCACAGCAGGTCGGGCAACATCCGAGGAGCATGAAAATTGACGTTTCGGGCAAATGCTCTTCATCAGGATTCCTGCATGACCTGCTGTGCTTTACCAGCACCACACTCTCGATACCAGACTCATATGTAGGGCGTCAGACTATCCTTCCCTGAAGGGAAGATGTCTAACAGCTGACAGAGGCTATCAAAGGGCCAGGTGTTGCTATGTAAGGGCAGAATGGTGTTGTCAACCTTGCATTTCCCTTCACCCCCTCAGTTTGGTTGGGATTTGCAGCTGCACTGAGTGGGTGACACTGTTTTGGGGTGTCATTCTGGTAGGGATGCCCACAGCAGCCTTCCTGGCCTTTTGTAAAAGATTCGAGGTTCTGGCGTTGTGCTGCCTCGCAATCCGGGGCTGCACCTCTCCAAAAAAAAAGGGCACGGCTCAGGAAAGGGAAACGGCAAGCCGGAAGTGAAATTGGTAGCAGCCAGCTGGGGCAGAAGCCTGCTGGTCTCTGCAGGAAAGGCTCAGAAGAGGCTGTTTGTGTGCAGGCTGAGTACAGACCAGGCTCCCTGCCCTTTTGACACAGCATGGAACTCCGAGCTTCTATGTCGGATGTTAAAGCACAACTCTCAAGTCTCTCTTCGAACCAAGCTACCAAGAAGCACACACCAATACTGGGCACTGTTCTTTGTCCTCAGGGCCCAATACTTTGGCTACAGCTGAATACATCAACTCAGAGAGGTGGAAGGCCAGTTGCAATTACCCTGGCCATTAGCAATTTAACTTCACAGCTTATCTGGAGTTAGAATCATCCCTACAGAGAATCCCTACAGTCTGGAAACAGGCGATTCAGCCCAACAAGTCCACACTGACCCTCTGAAGAGTAACCCACCCAGATCCATTCCCCTACTCTATTACTCTACATTTACCCCTGACTAATGCACCTAACCTACACATCCCTCAACACTATGAACAGTTTCGCATGGCCAATCCACCTAACCTGCACATCTTTGGACTGTGGGAGGAAACCGGAGCACCCAGAGGAAACCCACACAGACACGGGGAGAACATGCAAACTCCAGACAGACAGTTGCCTGAGGCTGGAATCAAACCTGGGTCCCTGGCGCTGCGAGGTAGCAGTGCTAACCACTTTAGGTGAGAAGATTCCCAAACCCTAGTAGGTTTCTGTGAGTAGGAAAGAACTTGCATTTATATGGCACCTTCCAAATCCTCAGGGGTTCTCTCACACTTTACTGCTGATGTAAACACTTCTGCATTAAGTATTCTCAGAAGGAGTCTCATAGAAACCTATCCAACGCTAACATTAGCTGCTGCATTTCCTGCAGTATAACAATGACTACACTTATTTTAAAAAAAGTACCTAATTGGCAGTAAACTATTTAGAGGTGTCCAGCGGTTGTGGAAAGTGCTATACAAATGCAAGTCTTTTTTCACATGAAGTGCATCACACAGTGTGGTGCTGTCACTGTGAGAGCTGCCAGATCCCTTTCAGTGGAGATTGCTGTTTTTATCCTGACCATTCTCCCAGAACTGGATTGTTAATTGCTATTCTCTTTGATTTAGCGACTGGAAAGTTAGTCAGTCAGGAATTTGCATTCAAAAGACAGGAATTAACCCCCTGTTGCTCCAGAGGTTAAGGCCATAATGTCCTGCACACCTTATTTCATAGAATTGTAGAATCCCTACAGTATGGAAACACACCATTTGGCCCATCGAGTCCACACAGACACTCCGAAGAGCATCCCATCCAGACCCATCCCGCCACCCTATCACTATAACCTGCATATCCCTGGACACTATGGGCAATTTAGCATGGGCAATCTACGTAACATGTATATCTTTGGACTGTGGCTGTTTAAGGACTCTGAATTTCTTTATTCTGTACTATAATTTCTCTTTCATCAATGTCTAACGAATCTCGATTTATTTTTGCTCGTCTCCTTTTTCCATACTTGTCCAAACTGTTATATTCTGTTTTTCTTTACGCTGAGTTTACCCTCAAATTCGATTTACTCGGTCTTTATCAATCTCTGTCACACATGGAGGGTATTTGAAACTCTTTCAATCCTCAGGCTTATGGCTTCCCTTGGTAATATAATTCACAACATCTTTCTCAGTGAAGTGTAGGTTATGGTTTTTTAAAAGGTTTACAATTTGTCACTTCTAATCTAATTTATTAATCTATTTTAGGTTTTCAGGCATACATTCAATACTCCCAAACTCAATGTGAAATTCTAATATGTTATTATTGCTGTTTCCCAGAGGATCTCTTATCAATAGAATACAAATTTACCCTTTTCCACAACACAAGTAGCCTGCTCACTGGCTGCTTCTGCAGTGTATTGTGCAAGAAAGTGTGGTGTGGATTCTGAAAACATGTCCTCCAGATTACCTTTGTCAATTAGATTTGACCAGTCCACGGGAAGATTAAAGTCTCACATGATTACTGCATTGCCTTTGTTAAAAGCTGCTTTTAATTCTTATTTAATAGTCTGTCCAACAGTGCAGTTCTTGTCAGGGAGCTTATAAACTTCTCCCACTGACATTTTCTGAAACCCTTGTGGTTCATTATATTCCCCCACATTAATCCTTCTGAAACAAGATCACTTACAGAAGTAAACACTGATCAAAGAACATAATGGAAAACTGTGACGCTGCAAGGTTTTAAATGATGTTTGGGTTTGGGAGTTGCACTTCAATGGGATTGCAAGCAAACCTGATGCATGTGTCTTAAAACCGCACAGTGGAGATTCTGTGACCGCTTGGGGATACACAGGTCAAGACGCAGACTTTCTTTGGCTCTCTAGTGGGATGTACAGAAACATAAATTCATGAGGTCGGTGGTTCATTTGAGAGCAGGGCCCACAGACACACAGGAGATGCAGCAAGACTTGAGTACAGGAGTTGGGAAGTCACATTGCGGCTGTACAGGACATTGGTTAGGCCACTTTGGGAATATTGCGTTCAATTCTGGTCTCCCTGCTACAGGAAAGATGTTGTGAAACTTGAAAGGTTTACAAGGATGTTGCTGGGGTTGGAGGGTTTGAAGTACAGGGAAAGGCTGGGGCTGTTTTCCCTGGAGCGTCGGAGGCTGAGGGGTGACCTCATAGAGGTTTATAAAATCATGAGGGGCTTAGATAGACCGAATAGCCACGGGCTTTTCTCAGGGTAGGGGAGTCCAAAAATAGAGGGCATAGGTTTGAGGTGAGAGGGGAAGATATTAAAGGGACCAAAGGGGCAACTTTTTCACACACAGGTGCATGTGTGGAATGAGCTGCCAGAGGAAATGATGGAGGCTGGTGCAATTCCAACATTTAAAAGGTATCTGGATGGGTATGTGAATTGGACAGGTTTAGAGGAATATGGGCCAAATACTGGCAAATGTGACTAGGTTAATTTAGGATATCTGGTCAGCATGGATAGGTTGGATAGAAGGGTCTGTTTCCATACTGTACAACTCCATGACTCTAGCTTGTCCCACTTGGAAAAATGCACCGAGTCTTGAGCCCCACTATTCCTGGGCTCATCACAAGAGAAAGTGATTTAGTTAATGTACTATAGTCCTCCAATTTACCTTTCTGAAGGATTCAGGTTAACAGAAAACACTGATCAGGTTCCTATAATAAGAAAAGAATAAGAATAAGAAAAAATATAAATAAATAATAGTCTGCAAAACTATGAATTACCAACATATAACTCCAATGGAGGAAACTCTTAACGCGTTATTAAAACTCCTACATGCATATATTAAATTTACACAGCCCATCAAAAAAGTTGGTATTATTGCTGGAGGGAAACACGCTGGGGAAACACAGTTCAATAGCACCAGTCCACAGAATTTGATGAGATGTTCCTTTAGTTCCTGAGAACTTTTCTTCTCCTTTCTCCTTTCTGGATCTTTTCACTTTGTTAGCAGGAGGTGCAGGGCAGTTGGTACACTGATTGTAAAGTCTTTGAGTTACTGCTTAATGACAACAGCTTATAGCAACTGTTGACAGAAGATAACTTACTTTCTTAAGGTTTTAGTACTTTCACTGCAGAGAGATAGAAACGCAGAACCTAGTTTTCAACCATCTGGAGCTTCTGACCCTATATTGTAAACTACCAAACTCTTCAGCTGCCCAGGAACCAATCAGAGAGTTGTTGTCAAGTGATGACTTCCAGTATTCACAACAGGTACAGACCAATCAGCCAACTGCTGCTGGACAGAATCTTTATTATAGGAGCATGGGGAGTTAGCAACAGGAGTAGGCCATCAGCCTCCCGAGCCTGTTCCAACATTCCAGTCATGGGTGACGGTCCCCTACACAGTGAGGGATTCTGGTCCGATATGATCTGTGGCCTAACTCCGTACACCTGCATTTGGCCTATAACCTTTAATTCCTTTGCTTATCAAACATTATCTCAGACATCAAGTTCACAACTAATCCAATGGTAGTCATGATTTAGAGTCACCGGTGTTGGGCTGGGGTCTACAAAGTTAAAAATCACTCAACACCAGGTTATAGTCCAACACATTTAATTGGAACCACTAGCTTTCGGAGCACTACTCCTACAACCACCCGATGAAGGAGCAGTGCTCTGAAAGCTAGTGCTTCCAAATAAACCTGTTGGACTATACCCAGGTGTTGTGTGATTTTTAACTAATCCAACAAACAATGCCATTTGTGGAAGATAATTCCAAACCTCTACCATTCTTTATGTATAGAAGTGCTTCCAAATATCTCTTCTGAACAGTTTGGCCCTAATTCTTAGACTATGTCCCCTAGTTTTGGAATCTCCAATCATTATCTTTATCCAGCCTATCTTTTCCTGTTAATATCTTGAAGACTTTAATCAGCTCATCCTTTAACCTTCTAAATTCTGTAGAAAACAGGCCTAATTTGTGTAATCTGTCCCCATAACTGAACCCCTGAAGTCCAAGTATCATTCTTATAAACCTGCATTGTACTCTGTCCAAGGCCAATACGTTCTTCCTTAGGTGTGGTGCCAGATGTGCTCACAGCATTCCAAGTGGGGCCGAACCAGTGTTTTGTATCACTGCACTCTGACTTCTGTGTCCATATATTCCATACCTCTAGACATAAAGGGCAGCATCCCATTAGATTTCTTGATTGTTTTCTGCGCCTGCATGTGACATTTTAAAGATCTCTGCACCTGAACCTCAAAGTCTCTTCACACATCCACTGTATTTAACTTCATAATGTCTCCAAAGTATCCTGGTCTATTCTTTATTGGTCCAAAGAGATAACCTCACTCTTACTAACATTGATCTGTCACAGGTTTGCCCATTCACTTTATAATGTGATGAGCCTTGCACACACTACAAGGTTAACCACAGAGTTCATTATCTTTCTGGTCAAACCTCTTTTCGATCACATTTTGCTTGATCTCCAGCCTTGACCAGACAGAACCACAGGCGAAATGTGAATCATGGGGAAATCGCGGTGAACATATTGAGGATTAGGTTGCTCAAATGGATTCTGGGAGATTCGGTCATGTGACTGACCCTCCCCACCCTGCCATTGGTGCCCATCGTCTCAGTGCCTCCTCCCTTCCCCTGTCATTCACGCTGCAGGCAACCTCTTTGTTACGTGATCGGAACATGGTGGACGATCAGTCGACAGTTCTTCGTCCATCTCTGATACTCTCACAAGCAAAGACATGATGAAAACTTACATTGACTATACATCAGAACGAACATGCCCCATTGGGAGCGAGCAAACAAATGGGACTCATGAATTCACAGTGCCCATCGCCCAAGGCTGGAGAGAGTTGCTGGGTGCCTTCCCCAATGGTGCACCCTCTCTCTCAGCCTGCAGTGTCGGGCTGTGAAACCTCCAGGTGTCCACCCCAACCTTCAAAAACCAGTCTTCCATCCTTCACTGGAGAGGAACTCCACTCCCCTCCCCCTCCCGACACCCCCACCCCCTGGAAACCTCTCTGACTCAACCCCACACTGGAAATCATGGGTGACGGTACCCTACGCAGTGAGGGATTCTGGTCCGATATGGCCTCTCCCCCCCCGTCCCCCCTCCCCAGGCCCCACTGTGAAGCTCCCATGGGGGAAGGGAAAATCTCCTCAAAAGTTTTAATGTCCCTTCCAATAATTTTTTGCTTCTTTTTTCGGTTGTAGTCAGAAGTGGGAGGCCCTGTTTCACTTTCTGGTCAGTTCTGGAGTGAGCCAAGTTGGGAGTGCTGTGGTTCAGCCATTCGGTGACCCTCGCCAGACAACCCCACACCCCCCCATCCCTGGCCTGTTACAGTGGACCACTCGAGGGGGCTGTGTGAATGTCCTGGAACTGCTTGGCTCGGTTCCATATCGATTGTACTAAGACAATAATCCCTCTCCCTGTGGCTCGTTTAATTGCAGGAACAGTTTGCATAAGTAAAGCTCGCCTATGAAAATATGAGACAGGATACCGCATGAAAGGGCATGTCCAGACTGGTTTACTTATCAAGATCTGCCCCAGTAGCAGTTGCCATAATCACAATGGGTTTGAGACCCAAATAACTTTCTGTTGCTGTAGGATAAAGCAAATGCAAACACATTCTTCCTTTCTGTGTTGACATTTTTCATTCTTCATTCTGCAGGAATGCAGATGCGACTTCAGGGTGGGAACATTTTGTGCCAAGCTGATCAATAGTAGGAGGAAGGTCTGTGGTGGTTGTAAAGTCAGAGTCATACAGCATGAAAACAGGCCCTCCGGCTCAATCCGGGGGGGTGGGGTCCATTTCTTGAAGCTGGCATTGTTGGAGGCTGAGGGCTGGATTTCCAGTTAGACGTGGGAATCTTGACCCTGGACTGGTTCCTGATCCCAAACACGTTCCTGGTAGATGGTGGAGGATGCAGAAACAATCTGAGAAGTTTTGATGGGGCTGCTCCCTCTTAATTGGCATGGAAGCAGGTTTCCTGTTTGGTTAGGGGTGACTATTGGGTTCCTGAAGCTGGATGGCCAGGCAGACGCCTCCTGATTTGAAGAGAGCAAGGCATTGCAGTTAAGGGTAAATAACGGAGAGAGAGCTTTGACATGGAGGCACCTCCTTACCAAAGTCCTTGAAATTTTCAATAAAAGGTTGCAAAAAAAGTGTAAAACCAGCAATGTGGAGTGGTTGGGGATTCCCTCAATACATGCACACTCAGCAGGCAGGGTCTGGCTAGAAACCTTGATCCCCTCCCCCCTTGCCAGTCTGCCCTCCTACAGGCAGTTAAACTCTCCCATCATGTTGGGAGGCCAACTGGAAAATTTATCTGTGTATCATAAGCCAAAAAGAGCTGTCTGTTGTCATGGTAATGAGCCTCCCAGTTAGGCCCCGAGCCTGCCTCCCCTAAAATGACTGCTACCGAGTTATCGTCATGGTGGGTAATAGGGGCACTGGCATTTTTGGGCTCCATTTGCTTCTGTTCTTGACTTGGACAGGGCCCTAAGCATCAGCCATGAGGATTTGTTTGTTTCCTTTTTGTTGCTCATTAAGGTGATTGCTGGGGAACTGTAATCCTTCACAGCTCAGGTGCTCAGTGCCAACATGGAGCACTCCTGCATCTCCAATGTCACACTGGTGATGTCCTTGACACACATGTCTCGAGGGACCCCACTCGCTCTGCTGCTGTCTGTTGTGGCTAAGGTCACAGGGCCTCCCATTTTACCTCCAGCTTTGAGAGGCCTAGGTTCAAGTCCCACCTGCTCCAGCATCTCTGAACAGTTTCATTTGAAAACTAGATTTACAATATAAAAAATCTGGCACGTGTTAAGAGCAGGAGAGATTCCTGGTCATCTATGGAGAGGTGACGGCCTAGTAGTACTAACACTTGACTATTAGTGCAGAAACCTAGCCAATGATCTGGGGAACTGGGTGTAAATTTGTATTAAGAATCTGATGATCATGAAACCATTGTTAGTTGTCTGTAAAAACCCATCAAACTCTCTAATGTTCTTCAGGGAAGTAAATCTGTTGTCCTTCCCTGGTCTGGCGTGTATGTGACTCCAGACTCAGAGCAATGTAGTTGACTCTCAATTGCCCTCTGAAAAGGCAAGGGAGGCCACTCAGTTCAAGGGCAGCTCAGGACAGGCAATAAATGCTGGCCATGCTGGAGCGAATAAAAAAGCCGTGTGATAGGATCTCATCCTATCATTATCCATAGCTCCAGACTGCAACATCCACATTAAAAAAATGCCCATTATCACATCAACACATTCACTTTGAGTAACCATCACCATTGCTCCCATTGTGAAAATGTAATAAACCAGAGGCCTGGACCGAAGAGTCTGTTTCCATGCTGTATATCTCTATGACTCGATGTTGTTGTCATGAGCAACCGATAACGATATTGGCTTTGCCCTGGCAAACAGGGTGAGGAGGATGGTTAAAAGTAATTGGCCTGAATCTATTGTTGCTTCCCTAATGAAGCTCTGTCTGTATAGACAGTTTCTGCCAGTGTGGTAAGGAAGGCACATGTCTGTTTTCAGTTATCATTCCGTGGGGCAGGATATGTAACTGCTTCCGATCATTTCAGACCTCTCTTGCAAACCTCTTTTAAAATATTTCCAACCCTCCCTTCCAAATCTTCCTTTACTCTCTCCCTCATCACCTAAGGAGAGAAATCCCGAATTGGAATCCCTGCCTGCAAATGTGTAATCGTAACAATTGTAAGCGTGGTAACCAAAACTGTCGGGCGGAAAACCTGCCAATAAATCCTGGCAAATGAAAATAACACAAGGCTTACACCCAAAAGTAATTCCCACTTTCAGATATTGTTAAGCGAAAGCACATTTTGTTGAAGTTTTTTGTCTTGTATTTGTCAGGACAATTTGCAAGAACATTGAGAAATGGGAAGACCAACCGTATATTGTATGAGAGGAAGGTGTTGGTTCTGTTGAGTTGAACCAGGTATCGTGTGTGCAAACGTTTGTTCTGACCACCATGAAAGGGGGTCCTGTGTATTAATATATCTACCTTTGGGCACACGAGTGTGCCACACTGGGAGCCCACGTGACAGTCTCAAATTTGTTGTCAAGTGTAATTCTTCACACAGGGAGAAAGTGAGGGCTGCAGATGCTGGAGATCAGAGACGAGAGTGTGGTGCTGGAAAAGCACAACAGGTCAGGCAGCATCAGGCAGAATCTTCACACGTTCAGGATTATTCAGCAAATGGTGTCCAATTGCAGAAACATATTGAATGTTAGACACTGTTTTGCAAGTGCAGGCTGTTTGAATAGAGTTGCTCGTTGTGATTCATCAAAGGGATGCAATGGTTGATACGACTCATAACAAAATAGGTGACAACCATTTGCCGGTTCATTTCTCAGGGCAATTCCCTGACCATAGAGTCATAGAGCTGGACAGCATGGAAACAGACCCTTCGGTCTAACTCATCCAGGCCAACCAGATATCTCAACCTAATCTAATCCCAGCACTTGGCCCATATCCCTCTAAACCCTTCCTATTCATATCCCCATCCAGATGGCTTTTAAATGGGCTGTAATCGAGTCAATCTGCATGGTTTAATATTGATCCTTAAAACACGGCAGTTAACTGTCACTCATCACTAACTTCTGCGTTCACCATGGCAGTGTGTGTATCAATCAGTGTCCACTAGCCAACCAGTCTGCACCCGCCTCTCATACAATGTAAATGCTGCTTTTCCCCTTTATTGGTATTCTTGTCCTGTTGAGTGCAAGACCAAAAGAGCTGGACAAATGCTGGCTGACTCCCTTTACAGACTGACTCACTGTCAATCCGGAGTGTGCCACCTAGCCTGGCCCGTTGCATACTCACTGTATTCCTGGTGTGCCCTGCAGAATGTTGACCACACTTTTATAAGGAGGTCACCACAGTAGGTCAACATGGAACTGTCAGAGCCGGAAGGCAAGGTCTTGAAAGCGACCTTCTTCCTCCCAGCGTTTGTTCCAGACGCGTTACTTTGTGACTGAGAGTCAGATAATTGCCTGGCTGTGGACTCCGTCTTCTGGTTTTCAGTGGGGTTTTACTTGATTAACCTGAGTCTGCTTGTGCAGAGGAGAAAGTTCACACAGAAAGATGGTCACAATCTAAAAAACAGTGCCCGAAAGGAACCGACTTCAGCGACAGCTTTCAAAAGAGAGTTACATAACAGCACTTGAAATTGCAGAGCTGGTAAGGCAGAATGGATGAATTGTGTCTCTCTCTACTGTTTGGGTTCACAGTTGCTATTTAGAACAAACACAGCTTTCAGTAAAAACTGCGTCAGTGGAAGAAAGTAAATTAATGCCATATAAGTGTAAATTATTAAATGCCAAGGAGTGACACACATTACTCAAGGAATACATTAGTCATTCAAGATTTAACCCTAACCCTGTAGCTATCGCAGGATTTTACACAGTAAATAATAATTCCTTCCCTGACTCTCAAGATACAGGTGTTTCGGTTTTCTGCCGTTTGGGATGTTTTTTGGGTGTGATGTTTCTTTGGGCTAATTAAAGAAGAGAGTGATGCTGACTAGAGATGCAGGAGGCTGGGAGATCACAGCAAGCCAGGCAGCGTTAGGAGGTGGAGAAGGTGATGTTTCGGGTGTGACCCTTCTCCAGGACTGGAGGTACATCTCTTTCACCTCCCAGTCCCGATCATGAGCATTTGACATCAGGAACGACATACAGAATCTGGCTGAGGAAAGGAATTTCTTTTGGGTAGTGCCTTTCACCAACTTTGGCACCTCTTGGGGCACCTCAGAGCAGATGTGGCCCCCATTTTAATATGGTTGCCAGTTTTATGCAGCAAGATCCCACAATTAGCAATGAGATCACTACAAAAGAATGTCTTTCAGCAGTTACATGTTGAAGGATAGTTACTATCCAGGACACTGCGTATTTATCCTGTGCTTGCTTTGGGATCCTTCTTTGTAGAACGGTTGGGGTATCGGTTTAATGTCTCATCCAAAATACCAGACCTTTGACAGTGCTGCACCCCCTCAGTACTGCAGTAAAGAATCATAGAAAGTTTCTGTAACACAAGGAGACCATTCCACCCATTACTCTGTTACTGGCTGTTTGAAAGAATATGTGCTAAGTTCCACACTTGTACATATCTCACTGTAACCCTGTAAGCTCCTTGTGCTCACCTACCTAATCGATTCCCTTATAAAATTATTAATGGAATCAGGTGGGCGATGGGTGTTCACAATTCTGTCCTTGAAAAAACATTCCCTTCACTTTCCTTTTTGATTTTCTGTTAATGGTTTGAAGTCAACTGGTTGTTGACCTGTTCACCAGAGGAAATGATCTTTCTCTATTAGTTTCTTCTTCCTCTTCTCACTTCTCCCATTTTATTCAAGGTCACCACAATGTTGGCTGACTGCTCTTCACCTCCTGTCAGTCAGCCATTCCTCATCCGGTCCTGCTGCCTCCCACTGGCACAGCTTTTCACTCACTCGTAGGTCTCCCCCCTCTCCTTTGATCTGAATCACTCCCACCTCCATCACTCGCCTCACCACAGTTGCACTCGCTTTGCATCAGGTGTCCTGACTGTCGTGTCATTGGGCTAGTAATCTAGAGACCCAGGTAATATTGTGGGGTTGAATCCTGGACTTTGAGTGTAATCAAAATCTGGGATTAAGAATCCAGTAATGGAACCATTGTTGGGAAAACTAATGCTCTTTAGGGAAGGAAGTACGGGTCTGGCCTGCAAGTGACTCCAGACATTTTGCTCTTTAACTGAGCAATAAATGTCTAAGCAGTGATGCCCCATGTCTCGTGAATAAAATCTCTTTGGGGATTTTAGATTAAATTGGATTCCCTACAGTGTGGAAACAGGCCCTTCCGTCGAACACATCTACACTGACCCTCTGAAGAGTAACCCACCCAGACCCATTTCCCTCTGACTAGTGCACCTAACATTATGGGCAATTTAGCATGGCCAATTCATCCGACCTGCACATCTTCAGACTGTGGGAGGAAACCAGAGTAAACCCACACAGACATGGGGAGAATTTTCCAACCCCACACAGACAGTCACTTGAGTTTGGAATCGAACCCAGGTCCCTGGTGCTGTGAGGCAGCAGTGCTAACCACTAAGCCACCATGCCACCCTGCTTCTTTCTTTAATGCTCCCACCACCTTCACTGACCCCATGATGAGCTTGTCCCTGGTCTTGTCCTTTCTCATCACCCTCCATATCCACTCAGCCTCCAAGTCCCGTTAGTATCCATCCTCTTGATATTGACCAGGTTGCTAACATCACAAGACCATGCTCACAATGGTCTTGTAAGTTATTCCTATCAGTTCCAATGAGGTAATTCGTTCATGCACAACCACCTCCCCCCCCCCCCCCCCCCCCCCCCCACCGCCCCGTACATCTTAATGTTAAAGTACACCAGCGAAAATCTTTTGCTTCACTTTGATTTACTTTCATCTTCTGCTGCCACTGACTCACGTACTTAAATTGACTCACTTTCTTCATCCATAATCTTTGCATCTCCACCCCAATCCTCTTCCCTAAGCTCAAACAGACAGTCCATAAGTGGGTTTTTAGTCTATTGTTTCTCATATGTCTGAATCGTTTTTCACCATTTATAGCATTCCGTTTTCCATATTGGTCCTTCCAGAGTGCGTGACTTCACACGTCTCCCTATTAAACTCCATCTCGCTTCATCATCCTGCCTAACTCACACTGAAGTCTACACTCATTACTACTTACACCATCCAGGTTTTGTATCATCTGGAGACTTTACAGTGCTGCTACCTACACTCTAGTCCAGGCCATTTTGAAAAGGGTAGTGGAGATAAAGTCAACCCTTGGTGAATGCCATTATAAACCACTTGCAGGTCAGGCAAACTTACAACTTATCACCAGCCTCTGCTTTCGATCACTGAGCCAATTCCACACCTGTACCACCAGTCCCCCCATAATTTCATGGTCTTCTAGTCTAGCATTATTTTGAGCATTTTCAGGGTGGCACAGTTGTTCAATGGTTAGCACTGCTGCTTCACAGTGCCGGGAACCTATGTTCAATACCAGCCTCAGACAAGTGACTGTGTAGAGTTTGCACATTCTCCCCGTGTCTGTGTGGGTTTCCTCTGGGTGCTCTGGTTTCCTCCCACAGTTCAAAGGTGTGCCAGTTAGGTGGATTGGCTATGGTAAGTTGTCTGTGTTGGGTGGGCTAGGTGGGATAGCCTTGGTAAATGCAGGGTTACAGGGACAGGATGCTTTTCAGAGGGTTGGTGTAAGGCGGATTGGCTGCTTCCGCACTGTAGGGATTGTATTGTGATAATTCTAAATGTTTATGTGTGCAACATCTGCTACACTACCTTGTGCAAACTACTGATGAAAGAGTTGCTGAGATCAGTCAGACACAATATGCCTTCAGTAAACCCAGTTGGTTTTCCTTAATTAACCCATGTCTTTCCAAATGGGAACTTATTTAGAGTCATAGAGATGTACAGTACAGAAACAGACCCTTCGATCCAACTCATACATTTAGACTAGATGCTTAAAGTAATCTAATCCCATTTGCCAGTATTTGGCCCATTTCCCTCCAAACCCTTCCTATTCATATACCCATCCAGATGCCTTTTAAATACTATAATTGTACTAGCCTCAACCACTTCCTCTGGTAACTCATTCCATACACACACCACCCTCTGTGTGAAAAAGTTGCTCTCTCGGTCCTTTTTAAATCTTTCCCCTCTTACCTTAAACCCATGCCCTCTCGTTCTGGATTCCCCCACCCCAGGAAAAATACCTTGCTTATTTACCCTATCTCTGCCCCTCCGGATTTTACAAAGCTCTGTGAGGTCACCCCTCAGCTCCCGATGCTACAGAACAAGCAGCCCCAGCCTCTCCCTTTGGCTCAAATCCTCCAACCCTGGCAACATGCTTGTAAATCTTTCCTGGACCCTTTCAAGTTTCACAACATCCTTCCGAGATGCGGGAGACCAGAACTGCACACAATATTCCAAAAGTGGCCTAACCAGTGTCCTGTATAGCTGCAACATGACTCCAACACTTGATCTCTAATAATGATTTCCAATCATTTCTTCACCATTGGTAGTAGATTGATGAGCATATAGCTTCCTGGTTTTCCGTCTCTTCCCTTTTCTTGAAGAGTAGCATCCTTTCAGGATTACTCCTGGATGCTGCGAGGAACAAGAGATTGGGATCAATACCTCCGTTATTTTGGCATTTGGTTCTTTTAGGTAAAAATAATGACTGCAGATGCTGGAAACCAGATTCTGGATGAGTGGTGCTAGAAGAGCACAGCAGTTCAGGCAGCATCCAAGGAGCAGCGAAATTGACATTTCGGGCAAAAGCCCTTCATCAGGAATAATTGCCCGAAACGTCAATTTCGCTGCTCCTTGGATGCTGCCTGAACCGCTGTGCTCTTCCAGCACCACTAATCCAGAATTTGCTTCTTTTAGCCTGGGCTGAGCGTCTGGAGTGAGTCTCAAACCCATCAGCCTAACATCCAGAACTAGGTGTGGTACCCCGAACATCGAATTTAAACAGATGTACAGTGAAAACAGTGACCTGCACCCCTCATCATTCTGCAGTTCCTGATCAACACGCCTTCCCAAGTGCTCATGGGATAATACCAGTCGTACAGGAGGTGCTACGTGCTGACTCGGCAATCACTGTATAATCTAATGCAACCGTGAACATGTATATCAGAAGGTGATTTTATTCAAAGTGAAAGAGAAATTGCAGCGTTGTCTCCCAGAGAACTCCTGCTGGGTAATGTTCTGCTGCAATCCAGTGTCCCAGCATGAACTGGGAGATTCTGGTTCCTAATAACCTGCACATTTTCTGAGTTTTTCTGCACAAACTCAGGGAGGGGACCAGCTGCGGTTCTGTACAACCGCACTGCGTGCAGAGGGGTCTACTGTCACCAAGGAGGCTACCCGCAAGGCAGCTATAAACGGACACAATTGACTAAGTGTTTAGTAAAAACGTTGCGCTGCCAGTTTCCTCTGATGAGCATCTTTTAATTCTCGGTAATGATGCGGATGTCAGGCCACTTGCTGCTTGTGGTTTTAAGAGGCCAAATGCTTTCTAACAGGAAGTGTGACACTTGTTGCTAACGTGTCCCCTCCTCCACAACAGCCTCAAAGTGTCAGGCTTCCTCTTCGGAGAGCAAAACCCTCCAGCTTTTTGAAAGTGAGAGGTTCATTTCTCTTATGTCACAGAGTCACAGAGATGTACAGCATGGAAACGGACCCTTTGGTCCAACCCGTCCATGCCATCCAGACATCCTAACTTAATCTAGTCCCATTTGCCAGCACTTGGACCATATCCCTCTAAACCCTTCTTATTCTTGTACCCATCCAGGTGCCTTTTAAATATTATAATTGTACCAGCCTCCACCACTTCCTCTGACAGCTCATTCCAAACACACACCACACTCTGTGTGAAACAGTTGCCTCTTAGATCTCTTTTATACCTTTCCCCTCTCTCCCTAAACTTTTTCCCTCCAGTTTTGGACAGCCCCGCCCCAGGGAAAGACCTTGTCTATTTATCCTATCCATGCCCCTCATGATTTTATAAACTTCTATAAGGTCACCCTTCAGCCTCCGATGCTCCAGGGAAAACAGCCCCAGCCTGTTCAGCCTCTCCCTGTAGCTCAAATTCTCCAACCCTGGTTAATCTTTTCTGAACCCGTTCAAGTTTCACAACATCTTTCCTATAGCAGGGAGACCAGAGTTGAATGCAGTATTGCTAAACTGGCCTAACAGCCACAACACAATCTCCTGCACTTGATGCCCTGACCAATAAAGGTAAGCATACCAAATACATTTTTCACTACCCTGTCTACCTGTGACTCCACTTTCAAGGAACTGTGAACCTGTCCTCGGAATAGGAGATGCGAGGAGACACTGACTGAGTCGGGCAGCACCTGCTGCAAATACAAACAGGTTAATGTGAACATCTAAACAAAGAAAAAGAGCAGGCCGCTCAGCCCTTCAAGCCTGGTCTAGCATTCAATAAGATTGTGGCTTTTAACCCCAACTCTACGTTCCTACTCATCTCCGATAATCTTTCATCCCCTCGGTACTCAAAAGCCTACATTTGCCTTAAAAGTGTTTACTGTTTCCACATCCACTGCCTTTTGAAGAAGAGAATCCAAAGACTCTGAGAGCAAAAGGTATTTCGTCACCTCTGTTTGAAATGGATACCTGCAGAGTCTGTAAAATTCTCTAGAGACCCTCTGTCATTCTGTGTGAAACCCCTGTTCAATCGTAACAGCATACATAGAAAAAGGCCATTCAGCCCAACAAGGTTAGGCTAGCATTTATGCTCCATTCAAATTCCGTCAGATAAATCTATCATTGTCGTTCTCTATAGCCTGCTCCCTCATATGTTTATCTAGTTTGCCCTTAAATGCATCTCTGCCTTCTGTCTATCAACTTTCACATTCTCACCAATCTCTGGGTAAGGCAACTTCTTCGGATTTGCCTGTTTGATTTCTTGGTACTGCTGTTGTATTAACGTCCTCTTGTTTTGCGTCCTCCGACAAGTGGAAAGACTTTGACTGCATCCACTCTATCAAACCTCTCATAATCCAGGCTCAGGAATCATCTCCCTACAGCTCTCAGCCAAAATATTAAAACAGACAGGAAAGGTTTCTTCAGATATTTAAAAAAGAGTTAACAAAACACATTTTATGTATGAATCTGGAGAATTAGTAATGGAGGTTAAGACAGCCTCGGGGGACTGTCTATGGGGTTTGCACATTGTCTGCGTTGGTTTCCTCTGGGTGCTCCGGTTTCCTCCCACAGTCCAAAGGTGTGCAGGTCAGGTGAATTGGCCACGCTAAATTGCCCGTAGTGTTAGGTGCATTAGTCAGAGGGAAATGGGTCTGGGTGGGTTACTCTTCGGAGGGACAGTGTGGACTGGTTGGCCCAAAGGGCCTGTTTCCAAACTGTAGAGAATCTTAAAAAAAATTGAACAAGTAGTTTGCATCAGTCTTCACTAGTGAGAATACAAGTACTATCCCAGAGATAGCTGTAAATCAAGAATTGGAAGGAAGTGACGAACTCCAGAAAACCACAGGGAGTAATTTGTTGGAAATGCGAGTTGACAAGTCCCATGGACCTGGTGGATTTCACTCTCAGATCTTAAAAGAAGCAGCGAGTGAAATAGTTGATGCTTTGGTTTTAATTTTCCAGAACCCAGTGAAGGTTCCTTTAGAATGGAAAATAGCTAATGTCATTCCTCTATTCAAAAAAGGGAGGGAGGCAGTAAGCAGGAAACTACAGGCCCATTAGTGTATCTCTGGGAGCTAATATTAAAGATGTTATAGCAGGTCACTTGGATACATTCAAGATGATCAGGTAGAGCACATGTGATTTTATCAAAGGGAAATCATGTTGAATGGATTTATTGGACTTAAAATCATAGAGTCATAGAGATGTACAGCATGGAAACAGACCCTTTGGTCTAACCCGTCCATGCTGACCAGATATCCCAACCCAATCTAGTCCCACCTGTCAGCACTCGGCCTATATCCCTCCAAACCCTTCCTATTCATTTACACATCCAGATGTCTCTTAAATGTTGCAATTGTACCAGCCTCCACCACGTCCTCTGACAGCTCATTCCATATATGTACCACTCTCTGCATGAAAAAGTTATTTGAAGAGGTTGCGCTGTAGATAAAGGGGAACCTATGGATGTACTGTATTTAGATTTTCAGAAGGTATTTGACAAGGTGCCATACCAAAGGTTGTTGCGGAAAATAAAAGCGGATGGTGTAGGGGTTAACATATTGTCCTGGATAGAAGAATAACAGGAAACAGAGAGTAGGAATAAGTGGGTCTTTTTTCAGGCAGGCAGGACGTTTGAGTGATTTGCCATGAGGGTCAGAGCGCTCTTCTTTACAATTTATAGAAATCATAGAGTCATAGAGATGTACAGCACGGAAACAGACCCTTCAGTCCAACCCGTCCATACCGACCAGATATCCCAACCCAGTCTAGTCCCACCTGCCAGCACCCAGCCCATATCCCTCCAAACCCTTCCTATTCATATACCCATCCAGGTGCCTCTTAAATGTTGCAATTGTACCAGCCTCCACCACATGAAAGGATAATTTTCTTTTCATGACACAAAATAAGGTAGGAAATTGAGTTGTGAAGAAGACAGAAGGAACCTACAAACGGATATAGATAGATAGGTTCAGCGAGTGGGCAACGATCTAACAAATTGAGCACATTGTGGCAAAGTGTCATGTTGGCAAAAAGAATTTAAAAAGTAGCGTATGATTGAAATGGTGAGAGGTTGCAGAGCTCCGAGGTGCAGCGAGTTTTGTGTGTCCTAGTACATGAATCACAGAAGATTAGTCTGCAGGTACAGCAAGTCATCAGAAAAGCTAACAGAATGTTATGGTCTGTTGCTAAGGGAACTGAATGCAAGAGTAGGGAGATTGTGCTTCCATTGTATAGGGCATTGATGAGACTGCATGTGGAGTCCTGTATGTAGTACTGGTCAGTTTACTTACAGAAGGATGTTAATGCAGTGGAAGCAGTTCAGAGATTATTAGACTAATTCTTGGAATGAGCAGATTGCTTTATGGGGAGGGGCTAGATTAGTTAGACCTGTGGAGTATTGAGGAGTCATAGAGATGTACAACACAGAAACAGACCCTTTGGTCCAACTATGCTAACTAGATATCCCAACCCAATCTAGTCCCATTTGCCAGGACTTGGCCCATATCCTTCTAAACCCTTCCTATTCATACACCCGTCCAGATGCCTTTTAAATGCTGTAATTGTACCAGCCTCCACCACTTCCTCTGGCAACTCATTCCATACACGCACCACTCTCTGAGTGAAAAAGTTGCCCCTTAGGTCTCTTTTATATCTTTCGCCTCTCACCCTGGACCCATACCCACTAGTTCTGGACTCCCCCACCCCTTGTCTATTTACCCTATCCGTACCCCTTATGATTTTATAAACCTCTATAAGGTCACCCCTCAGCCTCTGACGCTCCAGGGAAAACAGCCCCAGCCTGTTAAACCTCTCCCTGTCGCTCAAACCCTCCAACCCTGGCAACATCCTTGTAAATCTTTTCTGAACCGTTTCAAGTTTCACAACATCTTTCTCATAACAAGGAGACACAGACACAGGTGACCTAATTGAAGCATTTAAGATCCTGAGAGGACTTGGGTGGATGGATGTCGAAAGGATGTTTGCTGTTCTTCCGCCAAATGGGATTCCCCTCAAAAGTCCCCTCAAGTCTCAAAACAGGTATCAGAAGAAGGTGCATCGATGTGTCAGAGTGAAAACATGATGGAGCAGAGGCACAAATTCATCATCAGTCAAGAGAGAAAGGAAGTCGGCGTTTGTTACGGAGTCTAAAATTGTAGAGAATTTCTCTGTCATTCTGTGTAAAGCCCTTGTTCAGGCGCAATAGGACCCACAGCACAGGTACAGAGTAGAATGAACTCACGTCAGGTCTGAGTGAAATGCACGAGGCTGATTCCATTCGTCATAGACATTTGAGAGCATGGCTGCAATTCCACTTGTTTCTGGAGGAAATATCTGTCATGCTAAACTAAACCCAACCGCTTGCTCATTTTTATTAAACACGAGGTGAGACAGTGGGTCCTGCTATTGCAGGGAGTGGCTAAGGGAGCTAGACACTGAAGAATTTGAGGGATATATCAATGAAGGAGAACGTTATCCTGCAGTGGTGAGAAGGGGTAAGGCAGAGTGAGACTTACAGAGCTGTGGTGGTGCAGTGGTAGTGTCCCCACCTGGGGCCAGGAGGCCGAGGGTCAAATCCCTACCTTCCCCAGAGACACAACACATTGATTAAGAATATGTCAGGAGGAGGCTCAGGGGCTATTCTCTGCAGTGTCGTCTGTGAAATTCTGTGTAAAGCCTCTACAACAGGATAAGCAGCATAGAAATAAGTCACGTTCAGTCAGCAAGGAGATCTGGGCTGAGGATCCTTCTAGAGTGTAACTAGCTCGAAGTTGGCTGGTCTCTGCCTCTTGGCTTTGCACGGTGGCTCAGTGGTTAGCACTGCTGCCTCACATGCTGTGGACTCAAGTTCAATTCCAGCCTCGGGAGATGCTAGGTGGGTTAGCCGTGGGAAATGCAGTGTTATGGGGTGTGTGGGTGTGGACTTGATGGCCTGAATGGCCTGCTTCCACACTGTAGGGATTCTCTGTAGCTCCCACCTTGATGTGCAATCCATATTGGGGGGGGGATCTAGCCCATCCTTCTATGATGAGCTCTGACCGGATATAATGCACTCCCTTCACAGCCAGCAGTGAATGTAACGTGACGTTATTTAGCACAATCTCAAATTTCCATGATGAGCAGGTGGGAGTATTCACTCCTTCCCAGGAGAGATAATTGTAGCATGCTCTGAGTCACTTCACACAGCTAGTTCCGGAAACCTGGCACTGTGGGATGGGGAGAAAATGATTACTGACCGCAAGGCTGTATACAACTGTCTCCGATAAAATCCAAAGAGGAATTTAGTTAACGTCAGAGATTTGTACAATGCTGCCTTTTTTTGTCTAGTCTGCAGAGTGAGGTTTAGGTGCTGCTGCCTGGGTGTCAAGTCTTGTTCTGACGTTATACAGAGAGGAAAAAGCCTTCTCAGTTCATCTTTCCACTGTCCGGTACTCTACCTTGCTTTAGCTCCTGAAGGGAAGGTGAGGTCAGATTGGTTTCCGTGATCTATTTGCCGAACTTAATGTTTCCCCCTTGGGTGCTGGTAGATTCTGATAGCCCGTCCCAAGCCCGTGTTCAGGAATGGAGTCTGAATCTGAACCCAAAATGAAAAGCAGGAGATGCTACAATCCATACATTGCAGACCACTTGGCCCATTTAGTCTGCACCGACCCTCTGAAGAGCATCCCACCCAGATCTACCCTCTCCCTGTAGCCTTACATTTCCCACAGCTAATCCCACCTAGCCTGCACACCCCTGAACTCTATGGACAATTTAGCATTGCCAACCCACCTATAGCCTGCACATCCCAGGACACCATGGGTAATCCACCTAACCTGTACATCTTTGGACTGGGGGAGGAAACCCACACAGACACAGGGAGAATGTCCACACAGACAGTCACCCGAGGCTGGAATTGAACCTGAATCCCTGGCGCTATGAGGCAGCAATGCTAACCACCGAGCCACCGTGCTGCTGGGAAAAGCACTCAGCAATTCAGGCAATGTCCATGGAGATAAAGGATGTTCAACAGACTGCAGTTCAAAATCTGAATGTGGCTAACTCGTGGTCAGGTCACTTGGTAAATCTTTATCATTCTCAAGCCTGATCCCAGATTCCTCCCAAGGCGTTCACCTCCGCCTTTAAAATAAACATGACAGTCAAGGGTGAAGTACCGATTTTTAGCTCAGGAGGTTTGGCAGCCTCAGGCCTAACAGCAGCCCCTGGGGAACCTGAGAACTGAAGGGAAGCAAGCCAAGCCTCAGTGTATATTTGCAGCACTGCTTGTGGGCCAAGAGGGGAGCTGGAGAACCACCTTCCTCCCGGAGCCCAAACCCCAGCTCTCCCACCTCCCCACATCCAGGGACCTCTCTGGAGCTGGAATCAGACTCCATCCCTGCACTCTGAAACCAGAGGAGGAAGTGAGGACTGCAGATGCTGGAGAGACCCCTTCATAAGATCGAACCCCTACCTGAGACAACGAGCCAAGCCTGTCGGTTACCATGATTCCCGAGGGGGGGGGAGGAGTCCTACCAGGTTCACCCAACACGCACCTCCGTCATTACTGTTTGACCCTCTGTCCCTTCCACCCTCACGATCCAGTCCTAGTAATATCAGGTCTCAGAACTCCTATGTTTGGGAGTTCTGCTCTTGGCAGCAGTGAGACCGGCGGCATGACAATCCAGGAGTCAGCCTCCTCATTGACCACCTTCACACTCACTATCCTGTTAATGACTACACTGTGGGCTCTCAGTGTCAGCGGCCTCCCAGAAGGCTGGCACTGCTTTAACCTCTGCATCTCAACAAGAAAGGTTGGCAGAGGGAAGGGGATAATCAGTCAGATAAAATACAGGAAATGAAAGAGCTGGTCCCATTGGAGCTCCAGTTTGACCAGAATGCATCCACAACTTTGTTTCATTGGTTTGTCCTCCTGGATTGTGAAGTGGGGTAGGCACCTGACATGGAGACACACTCCCAGGTGTGGGCCCAAATCACCGAGGGTGAGGGCTGAAGACGGTCTGTCACTCAGGGCCAAGGGAAAGTCTCGTCTGGTTTCCTCAGAGTGGACCTCCAGCCTCAAGGTGATTCCAGAGCAATCGCGAGAGACTCAAGGTGAGGCCTGATGTGGACTTGAGTCAAGACCCAGTGTAGACTGGAGTCAAGGCCTGGGGTGGATTGGAGTCAAGGCTTGGAGTGGAATGGAGGCAAAAGTGAGGACTGCAGATGCTGGAGAGACCCCTTCATAAGATCGAACCCCTACCTGAGACAACGAGCCAAGCCTGTCGGTTACCATGATTCCCGAGGGGGGGGGAGGAGTCCTACCAGGTTCACCCAACACGCACCTCCGTCATTACTGTTTGACCCTCTGTCCCTTCCACCCTCACGATCCAGTCCTAGTAATATCAGGTCTCAGAACTCCTATGTTTGGGAGTTCTGCTCTTGGCAGCAGTGAGACCGGCGGCATGACAATCCAGGAGTCAGCCTCCTCATTGACCACCTTCACACTCACTATCCTGTTAATGACTACACTGTGGGCTCTCAGTGTCAGCGGCCTCCCAGAAGGCTGGCACTGCTTTAACCTCTGCATCTCAACAAGAAAGGTTGGCAGAGGGAAGGGGATAATCAGTCAGATAAAATACAGGAAATGAAAGAGCTGGTCCCATTGGAGCTCCAGTTTGACCAGAATGCATCCACAACTTTGTTTCATTGGTTTGTCCTCCTGGATTGTGAAGTGGGGTAGGCACCTGACATGGAGACACACTCCCAGGTGTGGGCCCAAATCACCGAGGGTGAGGGCTGAAGACGGTCTGTCACTCAGGGCCAAGGGAAAGTCTCGTCTGGTTTCCTCAGAGTGGACCTCCAGCCTCAAGGTGATTCCAGAGCAATCGCGAGAGACTCAAGGTGAGGCCTGATGTGGACTTTAGTCAAGACCCAGTGTAGACTGGAGTCAAGGCCTGGGGTGGATTGGAGTCAAGGCTTGGAGTGGAATGGAGGCAAAAGTGAGGACTGCAGATTCTGGAAACCAGAGACTAGTTTAGAGTGGTGCTGGAAAAGTACAGCAGGTCAGGCAGCATCTGAGGAGCAGGAAAACCGATGTTTTGGGCAAAAGCCCTTCATCAGGATTTTCCTGCTCCTCGGATGCTGCCTGACCTGCTGTGCTTTTTCAGCACTACTCTAATCTAGACTTTGGAATGGAATGGAATCAAGGCCCAGTGTGGTCTGGAATCAAGGCCTGGGGTGGACTGGAGTCAGGGCCCAGTGTGGTCTGGAGTCACGGCCTGGTGTGAATTGGAGTCAAGGCCCGGTGTGGAATGGAGTCACGACCTGATGTCGTCTGGAGTCAAGGCCTGGTATGGACTGGAGTCACTGTCCGGTATGGTTTGGAATCAAGGCCCGGTGTGGTCTGGAGTCAAGGCCCGGCGTGGTTTGGAGTCACGGTCCGGTGTGGTCTGGAGTCAAGGCCCGGTGTGGTCTGGAGTCAAGGCCCGGTGTGGTCTGGAGTCACGGTCCGGTGTGGTCTGGAGTCAAGGCCCGATGTGGTCTGGAATCATGGCACGGTATGGTTTGGAGTCAGGGCTGGTGTGGACTAGAGTCACGGCCCGGTGTGGTGTGGAGTCAAGACCTGGTGTGGTTTGGAGTCAGGGTCCGGTGTGGTCTAGAGACAAGGTGTGGAGTCACGGTCCAGTGTGGTTTGGAGTCAAGGCCCGTTGTGGTTTGGAGTCACGGTCCAGTGTGGACTGGAGTCACGGCCCGGTGTGGTCTGGTGTCACGGCCTGGTGTGGTCTGGTGTCACGGTCCGGTGTGGACTGGAGTCACGGTCTGGTGTGGTCTGGAGTCACGGCCCGGTGTGGTCTGGTGTCACGGCCCGGTGTGGTCTGGTGTCACGGTCCGGTGTGGGCTGGAGTCACGGTCCGGTGTGGACTGGAGTCAAGGCCAGGTGTGGTTTGGAGTCAAGGCCCGTTGTGGTTTGGAGTCAGGGCCTGTGTGGTCTGGAGTCATGGCCCGGTGTGGTCTGGTGTCACGGCCCGGTGTGGTTTGGAGTCACGGCCCGGTGTGGTCTGGTGTCACGGCCTGGTGTGGTCTGGTGTCACGGTCCGGTGTGGTCTGGAGTCACGGCCCGGTGTGATCTGGAGTCACGGTCTGGTGTGGTCTGGTGTCACGGCCCGGTGTGGTCTGGTGTCACGGCCCGGTGTGGTCTGGTGTCACGGCCCAGTGTGGTCTGGAGTCACGGCCCGGTGTGGTCTGGAGTCACGGCCCAGTGTGGTCTGGAGTCACGGCCCGGTGTGGTCTGGAGTCAAGGCCCGGTGTGGTTTTAGTCACGGTCTGGTATGGCCTGGAGTCACAGCGTGGTGTGGTCTGGAGTCACGGCCCGGTGTGGTCTAGAGTCACGGCCCAGTGTGGTCTGGAGTCAAGGCCCGGTGTGGTCTGGAGTCACGGCACGATGTGGTCTGGAGTCACGGCCCGGTGTGGTCTGGAGTCACGGCACGATGTGGTCTGGTGTCACGGCCCGGTGTGGTCTGGTGTCACGGCCCAGTGTGGTCTGGAGTCACGGCCCGGTGTGGTCTGGAGTCACGGCCCAGTGTGGTCTGGAGTCACGGCCCGGTGTGGTCTGGAGTCAAGGCCCGGTGTGGTTTTAGTCACGGTCTGGTATGGCCTGGAGTCACAGCGTGGTGTGGTCTGGAGTCACGGCCCGGTGTGGTCTAGAGTCACGGCCCAGTGTGGTCTGGAGTCAAGGCCCGGTGTGGTCTGGAGTCACGGCACGATGTGGTCTGGAGTCACGGCCCGGTGTGGTCTGGAGTCACGGCACGATGTGGTCTGGAGTCACGGCACGATGTGGTCTGGAGTCAAGGCCCAGTGTGGTCTGGAGTCACGGCCCGGTGTGGTCTGGAGTCAAGGCCCGGTGTGCTCTGGAGTCAAGGCCCGGTGTGGTCTGGAGTCACGGCACGATGTGGTCTGGAGTCACGGCCCGGTGTGGTCTGGAGTCACGGCACGATGTGGTCTGGAGTCACGGCACGATGTGGTCTGGAGTCAAGGCCCAGTGTGGTCTGGAGTCAAGGCCCAGTGTGGTCTGGAGTCACGGCCCGGTGTGGTCTGGAGTCACGGTCTGGTGTGGTCTGGAGTCACGGCCCGATGTGGTCTGGAGGTTAGGTGCCAGCATGAACTGTGTTTGGAGAACTGTTGTTCTAAATTTCTAATTTCTCTATTTTCTAATTTATTCCTACGATCTGTAATGTTGAGCTTTTTATTTCTGTATTTTTGCTATTTTCCTAAGAGCAGTACTGAAGACTCTGTACCTAGATACCTTTGTACCGAAGGTGGCACCGTAAGTGGCGACTTGTAAACGTTTCACATGAGTACATGTGACAACAAAGCTAATTCAATTTGACTCAATTCAGTTCAATTCAGTTAAATATATCCAAGCTGCAAAGGTGGCCTTTTGTGTCTGTGGCCTGAGAAGGGGTCGTTGCGCCACAGTTCCAGCCTGTCTTCGTGGGGCATTAAGGAAGTGGGGCTAAACATCACAGGGTGTGAGAGTTGGTAGTTGGAGAGCGTTTAGATTAGAGTGGTGCTGGAAAAGCACAGCAGGTCAGGCAGCAGGAAAATCGACATTTTGGGCAAATGCCCTTCATCAGGAATAGAGGCAGGGAGCCTGCAGAGTGGAGAGATAAATGAGAAGGGATGGGGGTGGGGAGAAAGTAGCATAGAGTACAATAGGTGAGTGGGGGAGGGGATGGAGGTGATAGGTCAGAGAGGAGGGTGGAGTGGATAGGTGGAAAAGGAAGATAGGCAGGTAGGACAGGTCATGAGGGCGGTGCTGAGTTGGAAGGCTGGAGCTGGGGTGAGGTGGGGGAAGGGGAAATGAGGAAACTGGTGAAATCTTAGTTGGAAAGTGTTGCTCTGTCGTGGGCATCACGCACGCAAGGCACCACAATGTGCCCCAATTGGGGCCTAAGTGATCTCAACTGTCCACTCATTTCCCTGAAATGGATCCTATTCCTTGCCCGGCCTGGGGAGGATCCCCAGTGCCAAGGGTGCTCAGAGGGTTGTTTGAAAGTGGTTCCCTCAATCCACTCCCCCTTCACCCCAATTGTCCATCTGCCATCGCTGCCAACACTGAGCCAGCATTATTCAGCCCTATGTCCCAGGTTGATGATATTCTGCTTCAGCCCTTTCCTGGGTCACTCTATCTACATGTATTCCCCGGTGTCTTATAGAGATTATTCTGCTATTGACTTGCCCAGAAGTTAGAGTCATACCTGGCACTTTGGAAGGTGGTTGTGGTTGTTGGAGGTCAATCACCATCGCTTCAGGATATCTCTAGCAAGAGTTCCACAGAAAAATGTCCTAGGCCCAAACCTCTTCAGCTGCTTCATCAACGACCTTCTCTCCATCATAAGGTTAGAAGTGGGGATGTTCGCCATTGCTTGCACAATGTTCAGCATCATTCATAATTCCTCAGACACTGAAGCAGTCCCATGTTCAAATGCAACAAGATCTCGACAATATCCAGGCTTGGGCTGACAAGTGAGACGTAATGTTCACGCCACACAAATGCCAAGTAATGACCATCTCTGAGAAGAGGCAATAGAACCACCGCCCCTCGAAATTTAATAGTGTTGCCAACACTGAATCCCCCACTACCAACATCTTGGGGGTTATCATGGTCCAGAAACTCAACTGGACTCACCACATAAACACAGTGTCTAAAAGAGTAGGTCAGAGGCGGGGAATGACTGTGGTGAGTAACTCACCTCCTGACTCTCCAAAGCCGGTCCACCATCTGTAAGGCACAAGTCAGGAGTGTGATGGAATACTCCCCACTTGCCTGGATGGGTGCAACTCCAACAAGACTCAAGAAGGTTGACACTATCCAGGACAAAGCAACCCGCTTGATTGGCACCACATCCACAAACACTCATTGCCTCCACCACCGACGCTCAGAAGCAGCAGGGTTTACTGCAGAAATTCACCAAAGATCCTCAGACAGCACCTTCCAATTCCATGACCACCTGGAAGGACAAAGGCAGCAGATACATGGAAACACCACCACCTGCAAGATCCTCTCCAAGCCATCCTGACTTGGAAATATATCGCTGTTCCTTCAGTGTCACTGGGTCAAAATTCTGGAAATCCCTCCCCAAGGGCATTGTGGGTCAACTTAAAGCATGTGGACTGCAGTGGCTCAAGAAGGCAGCTCACCACCACCTTCTCAAGGGCAATTAGGGACGGGCAATAGATGCTAACCAGCCAGCGATGCCCACATCCCACTATTGAACAAAAAGAAGAACTGCCTGGAGTGGAACTCAAATCTTTTGGCTCTGAGGCAGGAACACTACCATTGTGTCAAAGACTCTCTCCTCCATTTGTGTACCATAAGGGATTTGGGGAGCGCTCAGTTCAGAGTCCATCAGCATGACCTCCCCTTTCTCATTTATCTGCTGGAATCTCCTCTTTGCGACATTCAGGGCTGGGATCTAGCTCAATGGGTACCTCCCAACACCTTGTGGGTTGATCTTTTCTGGCCTAGATTTAAAATGATGTGCGAATGAAGCAAGGGTGATGGGAGAGAAAAAAAATCATTTTCACACAGCGAGCAGTTAGGGTCTGAGATGCGCTGTCTGGAAATGTGGTGGAGACAGGTTCTGTTAAACATTCAAGGGGAATGAGATGGAATTTGCAATTTTTGAGAAGATTTGTAGCTCAGGTTGAGGTTCAGGTTGTAAGTTCGTAGCTGAGCTGGAAGGTTTGTTTTCAGACGTTTCGTCACCATGCTGGGTAACATCATCAGTGAGCCTCTGGTGAAGCGCAGGTGTTCTGTCCCGCTTGCTATTTATGTGCTTGGTCTCTTATGGTCGGTGATATCATTTCCGGTTCCATTTAGATGGAATTTTGGATAGTTGGTGGGTGTCTAGGGTCACGGGAGAAAGGGCAGTAGAGAGCTGGGGCAGGCACAGTGGACCGGTGACTCCCTTCTGCTCCGCAATAACTCCGTGATCCTGAGAATGTTCCGGACACTTTCGGTTAATGGAGGCTGAGTTGCAAAACCCGAGAGCGTTCCTGTCTCCCTGGCGATTGCAGGGAATCTCTGGGAATGCTGGGAATGGAGTGGATTCCCTTGACTGACACTCCTCCTGAACAGAGGGTGGCCCATCCTCCAGGGCAGGCCTTGTCGCCCTGGGCTTTGCGATTCCATGTGGGCACCTTTCACGAAACCATGTAGCCCAGCGATAGCGTGCAACCAACCGCGAGGAACTTCAGACTATAAAATGCACGCAGGAATGTTGTAACCCAGCATGGATACACACGTGAACCACTTGCACTGAAAGGTTACGATTTAATACACAGATGGCTGTTGAATTGCGACATGCCGAGATTCTGACTACTCCCAGAGTGGATTCGGACTGGGCTTAGGCCCCAGTGATGAATATATTTTTAAGATTTCTGTTTAGCCCTTGCTGCTTTATATTTTTTCTCTTAAATGATAATGGACTCTGCCCTCGTTTCTCTTTCATTTTAACTCCACTGCTGCCTCCCCCGCAGTTTCACCCTGCATTCTGACCGGTGTAAAATAGAACCATCTCTGTGTAACCATAGTGACGATGGATTTACAACACTCTCTCCATCTGTTACTGCCTGTGCTCTGAGCTGTGCTGTGCACATTCCAAGTCGGAGTCTGGTTTTCAATGGCTTCGCATTTCTTTTCAACCCCCATACCCACCCCTGCTTCACCTCCCCAAGAGTTGGCGCCATTACCAGTTTGGGGCAGGGGGTAGCGTGGCAAAGGAATGAGTGAACTGCCGTGTCTCAATTGTGTTTGGATTGGTAGGAGGGGACAGAGGAATCTTTTCCTTCCTGTTGCTATCATGGAATTCCTACTGTGTGGAAACAGGCCATTCAGCCCAACAAGTCCACACCAAGCCTCTGATGAGTATCCCACCCAGACCCCTACCCCTATTACTCTACATTTTTCCCTTACTAATGCACCTAACCCACACAGCCCTGAATTTGATGGGCAATTTAGCATGGCCAATTCACCTGACCTGCACATCTTTGGGCTGTGGGAGGAAACCGGAGCAAACCCACGTAGACTCGGGGAGAATGTGCAAACTCCACATAGACAGTCACCTGAGGCTAGAATCGAACCTGAGACCCTGGTGCTGTGAGGCAGCAATGCTAACCACTGAGCCACCCGTGCCACCCTGCTATGTTGTGAAAATGTCTGTAAGACCAGAAGACATAGAAGCTGATTTGGGCCATTCAGCCCCTTGAATCTGTTCCACCGTTCAATCATGGCTGATATGTTTCTCAACCCTATTCTTCTGCCTTGTCCCCAAAACCTTTCAGTCCCTCACCAATCAATGAACTATCCATCTCTGTCTTAAGTCTGCCAGTGATCCACTGCCAAACATCACCAGTTTGGGGTGTAGTATCCTCTTGTAGTTTGCAGGGCATTTTGTATGTGACGCAGTGACAGCGTGGACTCCACAATAACTGACTGTTGCTGTTCTAAGAATGCTCTACCGATGCCATAGAACATAGAACAACACAGCGCAGAACAGGCCCTTCAGCCCTCGATGTTGTGCCGACCTGTGAACTCATCTCAACCCATCCCCCTACACTATCCCATTGGCATCTATGTGCTTATCCAAGGATTGTTTAAACCACCCTAATGTGGCTGAGAAATGCCGTTTGCTTCTAATCATTGTGGCTCAATGGGTAGCACTTCTCTCCCTGAACCATAAGGTGCCGGGTTCAAGTCCCACTTGAGCCCAGGTTAGGCTGAGGTTCCAGTGCAGTTCAGAGGGAGTGCTATAATGTCAGAGGTGCCGTCTCTCAAATCAGATCTTACAGTGGCATCTGATCTGCCCCCTTGAGTGGATATTAAAGACTACACAGCACTCTGGGTAATGGTGGGAGGGAAAGAAAATCAGGTGAGTTTTGACATTAGAGATGGAAACAAGAGTAGGCCCTTCAAGCCTGCTCCACCATTCGAAAGGATCACGGTGGTCTGACTTTCCTCATGTCAACGTTCCCTGTACTCCTTGATTCCCCGATTGATCAAGAATCGATCCATCTCAGCCTCAAATATACAGGAGGACTCTTTCCTCCCCATCACTACTCCAATGCAAGGAGTTCTAGAGCCTCTGAGAGAACAAATCCTCCTCATCTCAGCCTTCAGTTGGTGCCCCTTTATTCTACCCTCTGGTCCCAGCCATTGGCAAGAGTCCTGGCATCAGAGGAATTGAGTTCTGTGTCACAGCCACCAATTGAGACTCTTAACAGTAACGTAATGGTGTATTGGAACTGACAGGCGAGAGAGCTGGTAGCTACCCAACTTGGCTATCAGGCTGGGAATGGAGTGCCCCTCTTTACGCTCCGACCTGGGGGGTGATTGGTGGGAGGTGGAGGGTAACAGCTGACAATAGCCATCACCCTGCCCTTGCTTTTGACCCCACAAGCCCTGCATATGACTCTTGGACCCCCCCCACCCCACCACTCTTCTCCCTTAAAGTGATACCTCCTGAACATGCTGCCCCGAAATTTGGCGTTGCCATGGCACCAGCCTTTTGATTGGCCAGCACTTGCAGGCAGGGGCTGTCCCAGGAAGTGATCCCGAAGGAAAGCCCAGGGAGCGGTCACTCATGGGGCCCAGTGGGTTAACCCTGCTGGCAGGATACCTGCCCATGTTTATACCCAGCATCACACTTAGCAAACAAACGGACAGAAGATTCAACATCTATTTTCAACGGAGAACAGAGGTACTGTCTCCAGCCTCCCAGCCAATATTAATCCCTCAGTGAACATTGAATGATATGGTCATGACCGTACAGCTGTTAGTGGGATTGTGCTGTATGCAAGTTAGCTGCAGACATTCATACAGTACAACAGTGGTACAATTCAACCATACGTCATTGTTTCTGAAGAGATGCCTAGTGGTCATGAGAAGTGTCATATAAATGCAATTTTTGTTGGATTTGATTCCACAAAAAGGAAAAAGGGGTAATGGGAAGGGAGGTGGAATTAAAGTAGGCAGCTAGCACTGGGTCAAGCTGTGTATGGCATTTCACTCAACCTGTGAACATCCAAGTACATTTTGCAGCCAGCTAAATACTTTGACATGTTTGCCAATTTTGTTTAATTTACAAAGTATGCTTTATTCATAAAGGAATACACGTAGGCACAAATGCACTTTGGTTCTGTACATGATTTGGAGACGCTGGTATTGGACTGGGGTGGACAAAGTTAAAAATTACACAACACCAGGTTATAGTCCTAAAGGTTTATTTGGAAGCACTAGCTTTTGGAACGCTGCTGCTCACAACCACCTGACAAAAGGAGCTCCAATTAAACCTGTTGGACTATAACCTGGTGTTGTGTGATTTTTAACTTGGTTCTGTACAGTAGCAAGGAAACAAATAAACTTTGGAGTTTGACTCGATCCAAACAAAACAAAGGTATCTCTTACTTGAACCAGACTATATTTACATACATTTGAAGCACTGGAAGGCTCCAATAACTGAACGGATCCCCATTTAACTTCAGCTGAAGGACCTCAGACAGTGGTCTTTCCTCACTGTGCCTTGGCAGTATCTAACCCAGGCTTTATTGCGTCCCTCAGCATGTGGCCCTTGACTATGGAATGTGCCACTCTGCAACACTCGGTCGAGGTCAACTCCTTGTCCTGACAAGTTTCTGGCAGACCAAAGCGTATCTTTCACCGAGTTGATGGTCCTCCAGGCGCAGTCAATAGCTATCCTGGTGTGAGTCCTGCGGAACAGACCAAAGAGCACAGACTCCTGCTCGGGATGACCCTCAATACAAACCACTGCATCTTCCTCCAGACTTCCTTTGCAAAGGCACGTTCCAGCAGGAGATGCATGACAGTCTCAACGGCCTCACAGCTACTCTGAGGGCAGCGTGTGGTGGTGCAGACAGACGCCACCGGGAGAACATGCAAGTTCCACACAGACAATCTCCCGAGATTAGGATCGAACCGGGGTCAGTATTGCTGTGAGGCTGCAGTGCTAACCACTGAGCCACTGTGCCACCCTTAAAGTATCTGGAGTGGTAAGATTTTTAATCTATGTGAGTGCTTAAAAGATCAATATCTTAATTAGGAGTGGAAAGCCCTAAATGTATTTGTATCTTGGTTCAAATGCACAAGTCCACTGAAAGCACTAGTCGGGACTGAAGCCCAGAAGTCGACAGCTCATCACGTCATGGGTGAGAAGATATCATTTTAACAGGGTGGTTGTCCCTTTACATTTTTAGATGTGGTCTTTCACTGCTCTTCTGCAAGTGTCTTTTCTTGCATCTGTGCTGCTCCTCTGTTTGACCACGGGTGTCAATTCGAGTCTGTCCTTCCACCAGCACATTCTGCTCCCTGCTCAGTAAAACCCCCAGCTCTTCCCAGCAGGGGGCAAGGGCTTCAGATGGAAGTGAATGTTAAGAACAGGGACAGAAGAATCGAGTCTTTGGGAGACCAGTTGCCATGGCTACCAGTTGAAGGATAATGCAGCTTGGGTGGGAGTTTTCCTGGCTGAAACACTGTGTTTGTTGTGGGCACACAGCTTGTAAGAAACTATGGTTACTACACGAAAGCAGCCGAGGTGCTACAGAAGCAAGCCTTGAGTGGTAATTAATCAGCCTTGGAACGATTAGGGAAAAGTCAGAGGTTCTGCACAGATTTATCATCCAGGTTGCGAATCAATGTGAACGCAGTGGTCTCAAAGCTGACCACTTCCTGATAGACAGGTTGAGTCTTAATGAGAGCAGTGCTAACCTCGCTCCTTTTGGAGTTGGCTGGATTGCAGTGATCCGTGGATTCCCATTGCTACTGTTGAAGTGGGTTTTGAGGAGTTTGCTGTCACAGAAAAAAGGCACAAAGGGGTCAAGATGTTTCCTAATCAACCTGTTAGGGAGCTGGCAGAACTTAAACCCAGGTCTCCAGGCCTAGAGGTGGAGACACTACCACTGCACCATAAGAGCCCCTTGAACAAGGGGTCAGCTTCCTTGATGATTAGAGCAACCGGGCTTTAGAATTCCCCTCTCTAGCACACGTCTGTCTGCACTTTCTCTGTGTCAGGTGAGCCAAGTTATTGGGAGGTAGTGGTATAGTGATAATATCACTGGATTTAGCAATCCAGGTTTAACATTCTCGAGTTATGGGTTCAGATCTCAACATAGCAAATACTGAACTATGTAACCAATGTTGTAAACAACCATCTGATTCACTAGTGCCCTTAGGAAGTGCATGGTAATGTCCCTACCTTTGAGCTGGGAGGCCAGGGTTAAAGTCCCACCTACTCCAGAGGTGTCTAATAACATCACTGACTGGGTTGACTAGGAAATATCTGAACTCAGTGATTAATCCTTAAAAGTTAACCAGTAGTGAAATTTTAGCCCCTAAAACTACCAGTGGAAATGAACCAGCCTCCCCCACATTCCTGGACAGTATATTCCAGATCCCTCAGGTTTTGAACATTTCTTACAAATCTCATTGAGTCATATGGCCCGGAATCAGACCCTTCAGTCCAACCAGTCCATGCCAACCATAATCCCAAACTAAGTTAGTCCCACCTGCTTTGCCCATAACCCTCCAGACATTTCTTATTCACAAACTTATCCATATGTCTTTTATTCATTGTAACTGTCCCCGCATCCAACACTTCCTTTGGAAGTTCATTCCACACATGAACCACTCTGTGTAAAAAAAGTTTTAAATCTTTCTCCTCTCATCTTAAAAATATGCCCCTTTGTCTTGAAATCCCTCACTCTTGAGAATAAACATCTACCATTCACCTTATTTGTACTCTTCATGATTTTAGAAACCTCTACAAGGTCACTCATCGATCTCCTACGCTCCAACAAAAAAACATTCCCAGTTTATCCAGGCTCTCCTTATAACTTAATCCCTTTGTTCCTGGCAACATCCTGGTAAATCTCTTCTGAACTCTCTCCAGCTTAGTAATATCCTTCCTATAACAGGGTGACCAGAACTGTACACAGCATTCCAATCGAGGCCTCACCAACATCCTGTATGACCTCAATATGACGTCCCAACTCCTATATTCAGAGCAATGAGGACAAGTGTGCTAAATGCCTTCTTAACCACCCTGTTACCTGTGATGCAAATTTCAAAGAATTATGGACCTGAACCTCTGGGTCTCTCTGTTGTATCCGTTGCTCCCGATGCGGTCTCCTCTACATTGGGGAGACTGGGCGCCTCCTAGCAGAGCGCTTTAGGGAACATCTCCGAGACACCCGCACCAATCAACCAAACCGCCCCGTGGCCCAACATTTCAACTCCCCCTCCCACTCTACCGAGGACATGGAGGTCCTGGGCCTCCTTCACCGCCGCTCCCTCACCACCAGACGCCTAGAGGAAGAACGCCTCATCTTCCGCCTCGGAACACTTCAACCCCAGGGCATCAATGTGGACTTCAACAGCTTCCTCATTTCCCCTTCCCCCACCTCATCCTAGTTTCAAACTTCCAGCTCAGTTACTGCCTCCTTGACTTGTCCGACCTGCCTATCTTCTTTTCCACCTATCCACTCCACCCTCTCCTCCTTGACCTATCACCTTCATCTCCTCCCCCACTCACCCATTGTACTCTATGCTACTCTCTCCCCACCCCCACCCTCCTCTAGCTTATCTCTCCACGCTTCAGGCTCATTGCCTTTATTCCTGATGAAGGGCTTTTGCCCGAAACGTTGATTTCGCTGCTCGTTGGATGCTGCCTGAACTGCTGTGCTCTTCCAGCACCACTAATCCAGTATTTGATTTTCAGCATCTGCAGTCATTGTTTTTACATCATTGTTTTTACCTCTACAACACTACCCAAGGCTCGACTGTTAATTGTATTAGTCCTGCTCATGTTTGTTTTACTAAAATGCAATACCTTACACTTATCTAAATTAAACTCCATTTGTGACTGTTCAGCCTATTGACCCAATTGATGAGAAAATTATTCCCAATTTCTCCAGTCTGTCCACAAAAGGAAGTCTGTCATGCCTGCAGCTATTTTAATGAATCTATTCTGTGTTCTGACCAATACCTTCACATCTTCAATGGTTTATGTTCATATATTCCTAGGTACCTATGTTCCTTCACTTCCTTTGGAGTTGTATCTTTTATGTTATAATGCCTTCCTTAACTCTTCCTCCCAAAATTAATCACTTCACATTTCCAGGCACTAAATTTAATCTGCCATTTAACTGCCCATTTCTGAGGCTGGGGAGGTTTGAGTCATAGGGAAAGGCTGAATAGGCTGGAGTGTAGGAGGTTAATGGGTGACCTTACAGAGGTTTATAAAATCATGTGGGAAATAGGTAAGGTGAATAGTGAAAGCTGTTTCCCTTGGGTAGTGGAATTCAAAACTGGAGGGCATTGGTTTAAAGTGAGAAGGGAAAGATTTAAAAGAGATCTGAGGGGGAATTTTTTCACAGAGAGTGGTTTGTGTGTGGAATGAACTGCCAGAGAAAATGGTGGAGGCTGGTACAGTTACAACATTTAAAAGACATTCAGACAGGTACATGAATAAGAAGGCTCGAGAGGGATATGGTCCAAATGCAGGCAAGTGTAACAGGTTTAGTTTGGAAACTTAGTCGGCGTGGATGAGTTGGACCAAGGGGTCTGTTTCTATGCAGTATGACTCTATGACTAAGTGATTCTCATCCTCCTGTTTTAGATGGCATTTGATTTGATTTATTATTTTCACATGTACTGAGATACAGTGGAAAGTATTGTTTTGTGTGCTAGCCAGTCAGATCATATCTTATCATCAGTACATTAGGGTAATAGAACAGAATGCAGAATATTGTGCTGCAGCGAAAGATAAACTCTAATATGTGAGAGGCCTGTCCATAAACCTGGTAACAACATAGAAGAAATTGTTCTTAACCAACCCGAATGAATAAGAACACAAGAACTTGGAACAGGAGTAGGCTATTCAGCCCCTCAAACCTACCCTGATATTCCGTTAGATCATCAGGGTGACTCAGTGGCTCAGTGGTTAGCACTGTTGCCTCACAGCACCAGGGAGCCGGGTTCAATTCCAGCCTTGGGTGGCTGTCTATGTGGAGTTTGTACATTCTCCCCATGTCTGCATGGGTTTCCTCCGGGTGCTCTGGTTTCCTCCCACAGTCCAAAAGATGTGCAGGTCAGGTGAATTGACCAGGCTAAATTGCCCATAGTGTTCGGTGCATTAGTTAGGGGTAAATGTGGGGAGATGGGTCTGGGTGGGTTGCTATTTGGAGGGACAATGTGGACTTGTTGGGCCAAAGGGCCTGTTTCCACACTTTAGGGAATCTAATCTGCCCCAGACCTCAATTCTTTCACATCTGCTCCTCACAGTCCTCAGCTCCCTAAGCAGAGAAATTATGTTACACTTGTGTCGAACTGTGGCTAAACCACATTGATAACGCTGCACACAATTCTGACCTCCAGTTGATAAAACAGACTGCAGAGAGTGTCAACATGATTTTGAAGGATGACATTGGGACTGTGCAGTTGTATGTCTATGAGGAAGGACAGAAACAAAGGCTTGGGGCCATTTTCTTGAGGAAAGCAGAGGCTGAGGAACAAGATAACTTTGAATACGGTGGATGTAGAGAAAATGTTTCACTTCTAGGGGAGTCGAAAAGTAAAGGTCATAAGTATATACAATGGAATAAGGAATTCACTTATATGCAAGGTGGTGGTGAGGATTTGGATCTTCTGTCTCATGCAGTGAGTGGTTATGGGCTGAGATGAGCACATGAGGTGGAAATGACTAAAAGATATGGTAATAGTGCTGGCTGAAGAGTATTAAGATGAGGTTTGTGTGTTGCAAAAGTGGAGCACACTGACCAGGGTGACAGAGAGAGCCCCCCTGCTTTTAATCAGGTGTGCTGTGCTCTCATTCTCCAAATGAGAGGGGCGGGCGGACATTGATTTCAGTATCTCATTTGAAAGACAGCACATTCACTTCTGCCGTCCCCTTCCAACATCGCACAGAGAGTATCAGCCATAACCTTTACACTCAATTCCGCAAGTGGGCCTCGAACCTGCTGATGAAGCTAGCATTAGCTTGGCTCTTCTGCCAGCGCTGACCCAAGGCTTTGACTTCAAGTTTCTCTTTACACGAGCCAACCTGCAGGACATTTGAGCTTGTTGTCAGATTTTAAACATGCTTCAGGTAGTGAGTAAGATTCCCTCTCCGACAGATGATCTTGCAAAGAAACCGAAACAGCAGCCATCAGCTTAACATGCTACACAATTGTTCACTGTTTGCTAAAGTTCTAACTGAACTTCTGAGCTGAATGATATCAGTGTAATAAGAACAAAAGACTATTGAAATCTCTGTAACGTTTTAATATACTACAGTAAGTAGAAAGGGCTTGTTGTTCAATAACAATATGGAAAATGTGTCACTTAATCTCCTGCCATTGATTCTCGGTTTCCTGTTGCTTTACTGACTAAAATTGTTGCTGTAACTGGGGAATATGTAAGTTGTGTTAATGTGGAGATATTTACTTTCGAACTAAAATATAAAATGATCCGCTTGATGTTGTGTTGAAGGGACAACTGTTGGGAAGCCGAAATGCCACATGAGGATGCCTCAGTTTTTGGGGAAGATCTGAGAGGGGAAGCTGGGTGAGTGGAAAGGGAGTCAGGAGAGTGATGACCAGAACTCCTCTTACACAGGTAGAAAAGTAACTCCCACAGGAATAGCTTCCTGCCTAGAGATCATTGATAGCGTTCATTAGACACTAATTACTCCCTTCAAATGAAGCATTAAACCAAAGCCCTCTGAGGACACTATGCTGAATAAAGTCAGCTATCCCCACGGTCCTGGCTGATGGTAAGAACACAATCCACATCACTGAAACAAATGTGAACTATGGTGACTGGGTGCCCGTGCACCCAATCTGGTGCCCATAATATTGGGGGTGAGTAAGGTGCTCACTAGCTCAAACACTCCTGGGCCTATTAACTGCAATGAAGGACCTCAATCCACATCTACTGCCTAAAAGAGGTGGGCAGTGGAAGCTGGGTGACAGTGGGAGGCAGGGGTCAACTTCACTCCCTACCTCCCCATCTGACCTATCAACTCCTGTCGCCTGCTCCAGAAGGTGGCTCATAAGGCAGCATGGTGGCTGAGTGGTTAGCTCACAGGGCCAGGAACCTGGGTTCAATTCCAGCCACGGGTGATTGAGTGAAGTTTGCACATTCTCCCTGTGTCTGCGTGGGGTTCCTCCAGGTGCTTGGGTTTCTTCCCACACTCCGAAGACATGCAGGTCAGGTGAATTGACCATGCTAAATTGCCATAGGGTTAGGTCCATGAGTCGGGGGTAAATGTGGGAGGGGCTGGGTTGTTCTTCAGAGGGTCGGTGTGGACTTGGGCTGAATGGCCTTTTTCCACACTGTAGGTAATCTAGGGTGGCTAATTTCCCTCCCCCGCAATCTGGGAAGCCCTGTGTAGTGTCTATGACTCTTTTCCTTGGGGCTGTTTGCATTCCCAGTGGGTGGTAACTGCAGGGTTCTGGTGGTGCAGCAACTGTAGCTCTTGGGCACAGGTTTTATTGGAGGCTGGAGGGCTGCCCTCAGCTTTTTCAGACCATCCACGGTATATTAAAGTCGGAGCAGAGTGGGGACCTCTCCATCTTAGGTTGGTGCTGTTTTCCCTGGAGCATCGGAGGCTGAGGGGTGAGAAAACAAGAAAGGCACACACAGACCCATCAAATCTTATTAACATCTGAAGGGAGGGGGCTTGTATCAAACTTGGGAGAGCTGTCTCACAGACTGGTCAAGTATCAGCCTGACGTCTTCATACCCAAGGAACCATACTTTAAAGACAATAGCTGAGGCACCACACAGACCTTATAGAGGTTTATAAAATCATGAGGGGTATTTCCCAGAGGTGGGGGAGTCCAGAACTAGAGGGCCTAGGTTTAGGGTGAGAGGGGAAAGATTTAACAGGGACATAAAGGGCAACTTTTTCACACAGAGGGTGGTCCGTGTATGGAATGAGCTGCCAGAGGAAGTCATAGTGTCATAGAGATGTACAGCATGGAAACAGATCCTTCGGTCCAACCCGTCCATGCTGACCAGATATCCCAACCCAATCTAGCAGCTGCCAGCATCCTCCAATATCCAGTGTTGGAGGCTGCTACAATTACAGCATTTAAAAGGCATCTGGATGGGTGTCTGAATAGGAAGGGTTTAGAGGGATATGGGCCAGGTGCAGGCAAGTAGGACTAGATTAGGTTAGGATATCTGGTCAGCATGGACGAGTTGGATTGAAGTGTCTGTTTCCGTGCTGTACATCTCTATGACTCTATGACTCCATCTCCCACTCTGTCCCACCCAAGGACCTTGGGTCTGACCTCTCTCCGTCCTCCCTGATATCTCAGATCCCACATTTTGAACCGGTGTGAGGAGTGAGAGATGGGCAGTTCAGGACAAGAGTAGGGAGGTGCCAGTCTTTAGAATGCTGCTTCCCTGCTTCAGGCCATACCACACAGCGATTTGTGGCCAGTGACCCGTGGTTTCCCCAACCCAATCTGAAGCTTCCTTCTCACAGGCCTCCATTTCCCACGCATCCCTCTGGGTGTCCCGAAAGGTGAAAGGTCAGAGTTCAGTCGCTGAGCATTACTCCTCTTCCCCACCCCCACAAAAATCAATGTATTTGGAGAAAGTGAATTACTAGCTGACTTGAAAGGAGCGAAGCCAAAGGTGTGACCTGGCCTCGATTGAGGGACGAGTAAACAAGAAAGGCACACACAGACCCATCGAATCTTACTAACATCTGAGGGGAGGGGGCTTGTATCAAAATTGGGAGAGCTGTCTCACAGACTGGTCAAGTATCAGCCTGACGTCTTCATACCCAAGGAACCATACTTTACAGACAATAGCTGCGGCACCACCATCAGTATCCCTGTACATCCTGCCTCACTGACAGGACAGACTCACCAGAGGTGGTCAATAGTTGAAATGGTTTTATCCCAGAAGTCCTCAACACTGACTCCCGATTCCATGATGGCATCAGGGTCAAGTATGGACAAAGACACCGCCTGCAGTCCCCACCCCTCGGCTAATGAACGAGGTTTCGTCCCTGTTGAACAGTATTTGGAGGAAGCACTGAGCATGGCAAGGGGACAGAAGGTACTCCGAGTGGGAGATTTCAATGCCCACCACCAAGAGTGGCTCTGCAGCAGCACTACTGATCGAGCTGGTTGGGTCCTTAGGGACATAGTTGCTAAACTAGGTCTGTGGCCCTCCACCCCCAGCCTGATCCCATCGCCTTCCACCCCAGACAGGCAGCATCTGCAGTGTTCTGATGAGTGAAGGAGGAGAGTCAAACTTCCAGCCTGTGATAAGCCTGACTCCAAGCCTCAGGCTCTCTAGCAGCCAGAAGGCCTCAGAACCAAGAGTGGAGGCAGCCAGCTGTGGGGGGGGGGGGGGGGGGGGGGGGGAGGGGTTGGTGGAGAGAGTGCATCTTGTGAGGGGGGGGGGGAGGTGGCATACTGTGATGGCCTGGCACAACAGATGCTCCCTTTCCCTCTGGCACCCTGGACAAATGAAGGCCCCGTGAGCCGCATAAACCCGGGTGGATATTACCCAGGGGACAGGAGATGGCAGTGGGGCCTGCTGTCAGAGACCATACTTCCTGCAGGAGGGAAGCAGAGCTGGGGGCAACAGAATGGTAGGAGGGGAGTTTGGCAAGGTTGACAGGACGAGTGGGAGGTCAGAGACAAGAGGAGATAGAAGGAGGCTCAGAAGCCTTGAGTGGTGGGAAATTGAAGCTGGTGACCACTGTCTTAATGGAGAGTGGGTGAAATTGGATCCAGCAGGTAGATAGCTAACCTCTGACCCCCAGGATCCAGGAGTCCTCATTTTCCTTTAGCTGCTGGAATTATCCAGGGTCTGCTCCTATCGGGAGGCGTCGGCCTAGTGGTTTTATTGCAGGAGTGTTAATCCAGAGACTGAGGTAATGTTCCGGATACCTGGTTTCAAATCCTACCTTGACAGATGGGGGAATTTGAAACAAATATTTTTTTTTTAAATCTAGAATTAATCATCTAATGATGACTGTGAATCCATTGCCATCTGGTTCACTAGTGCCCTTTAGGGAAGGAAATCTGCCATCCTTACCTGGTCTGGCCTACATGTGACTGCAGATTCACAGCAATGGGGTTGACTTTAACTGCCCTCTGGGCATTTAGGGATGAGCAATAAATGGCAGCCTAGTCAGGGTGACGCCCTCATCCTATCAATGAATTTAAAAATAGCTGGCACATATTGGGCATGGAACCTTATTGTAACTAAATTGTCAGCGCTCCTCCTTCTGGGAGTGGGTCACCTGCCCAACTCAGTTAAAGGTGGACGTGGGGCAGGTTTAAGACCGAATTGACGAACTTAGTGACATCCACATCTGTCCCAAACCCTCTTGACTCAAGGAGTTAAAATCTCTGCCATCCCAGTCTCTTGAAGACTTGTGCTGCCTTACTTTGCAAACATCCAAGCCCTCTGGCCCAGAATATTAAAATAATTGATCACAATATTCCTTATGTTATGGATAAATGGAGCGATTACCAGGTCAGCCGTGATCTAATTGAATGATAGGACGGCTTTGAGGAGCTGATTGGTCTCCTCCTGTTCTAAATCTATAAATACGAGGTAAAACCATGAGTGGTCAGACTGCAAATTATAGCTTTAAATCGCCATTTGCATTAATCCATTGATGTAGTGGATACAGAAGGTATTACAGTAGATGGTATCTCAGTCAGTTTGTGGATTATAAATGCTGCAGTCATTACAGGGTTCCCAGTTCACATTCCGAGCGTGTGAGCTGAATTCAAGATTTGTGTTAGTCTCACGTTTTGAATTTGATGTGTCAAAGAGAAAGAGAGATGAAAACAGTGCGTCGGTTTTTTTTTTTCTCCCCCCCCCCCCCCCCCCCCCACTTTGGCGTGTGAAAATGCACTCATTCTGCATCCCTGCAACAGGAGGCGCACTGTGGAAGCTTGTGGGAGCGATGTGAAGGGGTGAATTCTGTAGCAAATCCTGCCTGAGATGTGTTTCAGTAGAGCTATCACTGCAGCAGGAAAACCAGCCCGCTGTCAGTCTTCTGCAGTTCGGTGCTCAGGCTGTGTGTCAGTGTGAGTGTGTGTGTACGTCCCTGGACAAAGTCTGCTCAGAGTCCATTTGCCCGATGACTGGAGCTCTCTGACTGTCACGGTGACAAGAGGCAGTATCCTCCAGGAATGCCGGATTAATGCCTGTTGCTTTCAGATCTAAGGCTTCGGGGTGGGGGGGGGGGGAAAGCTGCAGTGACATCGCCTCGGATCAAGCCCCCGGCGTGACGAGAAAGTGGTTGGATTCGCCGGACCCCCCCCCCCCCCCCATCTCATCTTTCATAGAAACCAGGCGGGCGGAAGCCAGGAATTAAAAATCCCACTCAGCACCCGCCTGGGGACGCTCTGCACGTCCATGGAGCGGGGGGAGACACCGCGCAGGTGAGACCGCGCAGGAGGACGTTCCCGCAGAATCAAACCCCGCCCCTCCCTCGGGGATCATTGGAATTTTAGAACATTTTACCGATTCATTGCAAGATGCGTCACACATAATGGCCAGCTGCAAAGGAGTCTCTGGCAAGAGGGTGACATCACTGAACCTAGTGACTGGATTCTTTCAGTATCTCCACGGTAAGTTGTCAATACGGCCGCTTCTGCTGAGGCTTTATAAAACCGTGTACTCATTTGGATGTGTGGTATCCCCTCAGCAAGTGTAAGTGTGAGCACAGCCCAGCTCTCGGTGAGCAGTCTAGCTGAGGGCTTCACTAGAGTCGCGTTTTTCACGGTCCTAGTGAAATACAGTCCAGCATTACGAACTAAAGACGGCTGGTTAATGAAGCAGACTTTGCTTTATTTTAAAACACAGCCAGAAAAGTGCAAAGTGGAACCCAGTTGCTAAAATCAGGAGCTATCACTGAACCCAGTGGTGTTCTATTCCTGGGCATAGTGGATGCAGTATTCCACTTCCCTCCTGAATCTAACAGAAGCCTGTTGAAGGGCTTATGCCCGAAACGTCGACTCACCTGCTCCTCGGATACTGCCTGACCAGCCGTGCTGTTTCAGCACCACACTCTTGATTCTGATTCTAACAGAAGCCTCTCTAACGCATGAGAAGGCTTTTGCAGTTTTATTTACCTTTCACAAACCCTGTGAGGCATCAGCACAGTCCCAGGACTGTCTCTGCCCTAGGCTACACTGCTGGTGTGAACTCACCCCACGGTGGGGGGGGGGCTTGTTAGGAACTTGCACTATTTATATGGTGTTACAGGAACAGGGGGCTCCTTGGACCTACAAAGTATTACTTCTCCTTTAAACAAAGGGTCGGTCAGGAATCAGGCTGCTTCCCAATAGATCTTCAGCCCATCTGCAGTCTCTATCCCACTTCACATGGAATCCTGTTTGGTCATTGCCCCTGAGCTTATTGAACCAAGGCTCCTGGATTGAGAGTGCCTTGATTTTAAAATTCACATCTTCAAGATGGGTGGCACGGTGGCTCAGTGGTTAGCACTGCTGCCTCACAGTGCCAGTGACCCGGGTTTGATCCCTGCCTTGGGTATCTGTGTGGAGATTGCACATTTTCCCTGTGTCTGCATGGGTTTCCCTCAGTCCAAAGATGGGCAGGTCAGGTGAATCGGCCATGCTAAATTGCCCATAGTGTCTAGCTTATCTCTCCACGCTTCAGGCTCACTGCCTTTATTCCTGATGAAGGGCTTTTGCCCGAAACGTTGATTTCGCTGCTCGTTAGGTGCATTAGTCAGGGCTAAATGTATGGTTGGGGAATGGGTCTGGGTGGATTACTCTTCAGAGGGTCAGTGTGGACTTGTTGGGCTGGAGGGCCTGTTACCACACTGTAGGAATTGTATTCTAATCATTTCGAAGCACCTTTATACCCTTGTCCCTCCCTATGTCAGTCATCTGATGCATCCTCATTTTCAACACTCATCTAATTCTGGCCTCTTTCATTTCTCATATCTTAATGGCTTCACCAAAGGCAGCCCCAGGCTGAGAAATTCCTTCTCTTTGCTTGTCCAAATGTCTCCAACTTGTTTAGAAAATTCATTCACTGGATGTAGGTGTCACCAGCTAGGTCAGCACATATTACCTCATTCCTAATCACGTGGAGGGGAGTTGAGAGTCAACCACATCGCTGTGGGTCTGGAGTCACATGTAGGCCAGACGAGGTAAGGGTGGCAGATTTCCTTCCCTGAAGGGAGTGAGTGAACCAGATGGGTTTTTTTCCCAATAACTGGCAATGGTAATTAATTCCAAGTTTTTATCGAATTCAAATTCCGCCATCAGCCATGGTGGGATTTGAACCCAGGTCCCCAGTTTAATGATCATACCATTAGGCCATTGCTGCCCCACTAGGTAATACCACTAGGCCAATTCTCTCCTTTCTTATGACCCTCGTGCACAATTGTCTCCTCATGTGGCTCGGTCTCTGAATATACTCCTGTGAAGCATCTTGAGACGACTTACGAAGGTGCAATGTGAACGCAAGTTGTTGATTCCAGAGAATGGAGGAACTAAGAAGGAAACTAAGGTCAGTGGGTGAGCAAAGAAGCTTCTTGACCTTTCAACACCATTGAGGTTGGGCTTTTGCGGGTTCCCCCTTCCCTGCTCCCAGGAACCTCCGATGTCGACTTCCTTATTCGGCTTGGGGACAGTCCACAGGGCGTTGGCCTAAGAAGTTTGATTGCACAGCAACCTCAGCTCCCAGCTGGTTCCTCTTCTCATCAAGGTGGCTAAAGCCAAGTTTGATTGCGCCCCCCCCCCCCACCCCACTGATCTCATGGAGTTGTCCATCACCTGCTCTGTCCAACCAGCCCTCTGCAACTCTTCAATTGTCTACTCTTGTCTTCAACATCGCTCTACCCATTCACCATATGAGTAGGTGGCTCAGAGCTCGATGTGAGGGACCTGGCATCTTCTGGTTTCTGTGACTGAGTCAGTTCCCCTTTCTGACTCTCCCATTCACATTGAGTCTGAATTCTAAGATTAAAATCACTCAGTCTCATGTACGGAGAGTTAAACTCAAGAGGATTAAAGGTCAGGGTTAGACTTACCCACTCCACTGGGCACTTGAGCACAGCTCAAAACAGTCAAAAGTGAACCTGCTCTTTTGTGTCAATCAGACATCCCAAGGCACAGGGGTGGATTGCTGTTGTTGTTATTGAGAGAATTGTTGACCAGTGATTCATTGCCAGTCAGCTATGGCTTCTGCCAATATAATGCCAAAGCTGGTAGCATTATGGTGTATGACTAAACTAGGAATTGCTACAACCCACTTGGGAAGGTGCACCGATTCTTGAACTCCACTCCTCCTGATGTGCCCCCTTACCTGTCTGATGAACTCAGGTTAGCTGACCAGGTTCGTGTATTTAATAGGAACTACTGAGTATTACAAATAAATATGTTCTATCTACAGGTAAACAGAATTGTGATTGATTAACACATAACTCATCTTCCACCTCGGGACCCTCCAACCACACAGCATCAATGTGGATTTGACCAGTTTCCTCATTTCCCCTCCCCTCACCATATTCCAGTGCCAACCTTCCAACTCGACACCGCCTTCATGAACTGTTCTACCTGTCTATCTTCCTACCCACCTCTCCACACCACCCTCCTCTCCGACCTATCACTATTACCCCCATCTCCATCTACCTACCATATTCCCAGCAACCTTCCCCCTAGCCCCATCCCTTCCCATTTATCTCTCCATATCCCTCGACTCACAGCCTCATTGCTGATGAAGGGCTCTCACCCGAAACATTGATTCTCCTGCTCCTCGGATGCTGTCTGACCTGCTGTGCTTTTCCAGGACCATACTCTCAACTCTGATCTGCAGCATCTGCAGTCCTCACTTTCTCCTATATAACTCTGTTAGTTAAAACTCTAGACTCCTTTAAAATCCCTAGACACGTGCACACAACACACACATGCGTAGACACATCCGCACAGACACATACACACACTTACACACACATATGCATACACATAGACACATATGTGCACACACACACAGACATGTGCATTAACGCATGCACACACACTCACAGAGACGTGCACATACAGGCACTTATGCACACACATGTACACACATGCACGCACATGCACTCACACACATACACACTCAGACATATGCACACACACACACTCACAGACACATATACACACATGCACACACCCACACACATTCACAGACACATATCCACACATGCACACACCCACACACACTCACAGACACATATACACACATGCACACACCCACACACATTCACAGACACATATACACACATGCACACACCCACACACATTCACAGACACATATACACACATGCACACACCCACACACATTCACAGACACATATACACACATGCACACACCCACACACACTCACAGACACATGTACACTCATGCACACACACACAGACTCACAGACACATGCACACACATACACCCCTACACACACCCACTCACAGACACATGTACGTGCACACACACACTCACAGACACATGTATGCACGCACAGACACACGTACACACTCAGACACATGCACACACACACACACTCACAGATACATGCACACACATACACCCCTACACACACCCACTCACAGGCACATTTACATGCTCACACACATACATTGCAGACAAACCAGTAAGCCCTGGGTGTTCTAGATGGAGGAAAAGATACAGGAAAATCACAGTTCAATAGCACCAGTCCAAGGCTTTTCCTCTTTTTTTCTCCCCAAAACTTTCTGTTCTCTGACCTCATACCTTCCAGGTTCCTTTAATTCTTTCATGGACATGAGGGGATTTGCACACTAATTGTTTAGTTTCACAGAGACTGGTGTGAGGCAACAGCTTATATCAAATGCTGGGAGAAAATAAGTGTCTGTCTCCAGGCTCAAGTTACTTCACTCCTGCTTCTTCCAGTGTGGAGACCTTGGGCCTCTGTATTGTTCACACACACCAAATGTTCACCTGCCCAGAACCAATCAGAACGCGATTGTCAGGCTGATGACCTCTGGCATTCACAATTGTTCACGATTGCACACACCAATCAGAAATCTGTTGCGGGTCAAATCTTACTCAACACAGCCTGGTACTGGTCGGCATGGACGGGTTAGACCGAAGGGTCTGTTTCCATGCTGTACATCTCTATGACTCTATGTCACTTATCTCTCCTCCCTCACTCCTTGCAAAGCAGCAGTGTAAACACAGCTCACAATGAGTCCCAGTAACTGGGTTTTTAAGGTGCAGCAATTCCTTCCATAGTCTTTTGGCTTCAAAAACAGTTCTTTTGCTGTTTTAGTCCATAGTGAAAAATAAATAAAGATAAATGATGTGACCTTGACAGAATGATAATCTAGAGATGTATGTACAATTCCCAACATGGCAGCTGGAACGTTTAGGCTTGATGGATGAACATATTGAAAATGGAATGTTGCTGTTGTCATTATTGCTAAAATGGTTGACCAGTGGTTCACTGCTACTCAGTCACAGCTTCTGCCAATATTTTGCAGAGGCTGGTAACATTATGGGATATGACTAAACTAGGAATTGTTACAACCCACATAGGAAAGTCCACCGAAAGTTCATGAATAATGGAGTGGGTTAATAACCCATTTTGTTCTGGGGAAAGACATTTACTATCTTTAACTGCAATTGAAGACCAACATCAATGTGGTTGAACCTTAAATCCATCAGAAATGATCTCACGAGCCAATCAGTTCAGGACAGTCAAGTAATAGTCTAGGTAATCAGTCAAACACACTCTGCTAAAATTCGGCAATCATTATTGCCTCGATCGAACTGAAAGTCTATAAAGCAATGGTCCTGCCCAATCTGTTGTCAAGGCTCGGATTGTGTAACAGTGTCATGCGAAGAGAATCAACCACTTTCACTTACATTGACTTCAGGAGCACCTGACTTCGAATGACAAGGCCAAATATCAGAAATCAAGGTACCCACTCAAACCTGATATGCCAGGCATCATACCGAGGCAGTCACAGATGAATGGGGTGTGGTCCCATAGCCAGAATGTCTGGCGCCCCCATTGCAAAGGGAAAGCCTCTCTGGAGAGCCTCAGCCTGGCTTGTGTTCCCATGGGTGGTCAGAGGGAGTGGTACCCCCAGTCACTGAACACTTTACTTGGTCTCCAGGCAGTTTGCAGCAGGACCCTCAGATCTAGCTTTAGCAATCAGCTATGTTCCCAGTGGAACCCGAGCAAAACCCCTCTGATACACTCATCTCTGCTTTGTAGGTGGAACAAGATTGTCAGTACAATCGATGATTTGTTTTCAGATCTATGGTTAGTCATTTCTCTGTTCATTCTCTGATTTCACTGGTTTATTGTTACTTTAACACCTTTACCCTGCCCTGCTTTATTATAAGAAATTTCACAACAGCCAGAAACCTCTTGTGAGGCACCTTCTCACATCATTAAATCCCTTCAGTGCAGAGTGAGGCCATTCAGCCCACTGGATTTGCACTGACTCTCCGAAGACTGTCCAGACCCAAGCCGCCACCCTATCCCCATACTTGCGCATTACCCATGGCTAGGTTTGACATGTTTGTATGCTGTGGGTAATTTAGCATGACCAGTCCACCCAACCTGCACAGCCCTGGACACGATAAGCAATTTAGCACGGCCAATCCACCCAACCTGTACATCTTTGGACTGTGGGAGGAGACCAGAGCACCCGGAGGAAACCCACGCAGACACGGGGAGAACGTGCAAACTCCACATAGACAGTCACTCGAGGCTGGAATCGAACCCAGGTCCCTGCAATGTGAGGCAGTCGTGCTAACCATTTAGTTTCTGAGTGTCCAGTTACTTCACCACAACGGGCACACCATCTGAATAAATCTGCTCAAGGTCAGAGAGCTTCCGCCAGGCTGAGGCTATCAATCAGGGAGATGATGAATGTTGTATTGCAATAAACATCTACAGCATTTGATATATTTTCAGGTAGTTATGGATACAGGGAGACTGCTGGAAGGTGGTTGCAATTACCTTACTGATGTCAGAGCTGACAGAATGACCAGAACCAACTCACGGTCTCTAACTTCTTCCCAAACTTGTAAAAGTCTACAAAAGGCTGTGGAAAAAAAAGTGCAGCTTTCGGCAGTCAGAGCTCGTTGTAACAGGAATTATTTCTGGGCCTGTTATTTTTATCTCCTGACATCTTACAGTTATATTATCAAGGGAATCACTTGCTTTTTTATTTTTCGCTTACTAACGCTGTCCAAAAGGAAGTCTTTTGCTGCTCCCAGTCTCTCTTGTAGCAAATGCCTCTAATTTCTCCTTTTGTCACTTAAGGAGACATTTCGACTTGGATTTCTTTGAAACCCCCATTAACCTTTAAGAAGTAAAAGGGGGTAATCTCGAAGCTGATTTCGGAGCAAATGGTCAACCAATGGAACAGACTTCCTTGTGATATTCTGGAAATGTATATTGTTGATTCATTGAAATGCTAATTAGCTAGGTTTCTCACAGAAAATGCTATTTTGGGATGCAGTGTATGAGTAGCTTGAGACATGATATAGATACAAAGAAAAAAGTTGCATTTATATAGCAACATTCACAACCTTTTCTGCATTCAAAGCACTTTACAGTCAATATATGTCTTTAAATTGCAACCAGTTGTAATGTAAGGAAAGAAGGCAGCCAATATATGTACAATAAGGTCCCATGAACAGCAATTAAATACCTCTTTTAGATATTGGTTGAAGAATTCTTGTTGACCCGGATATCATTACTCACTTCTGAGAGCGGCACGGGATTGCCAACAGCCACCTTAGAGTTTGGCACGTAGCTTGATTTCACACCTTGAATGACGGACAGCTCCTCCCACTTCAACTCCCCCTCCCACTCCACCAAAGACATGCAGATCCTTGGACTCCTCCATCGCCAGACCATAGCAACACGACGGTTGGAGGAAGAGCGCCTCACCTTCCGCCTAGGAACCCTCCAACCACAAGGGATGGACTCGGATTTCTCCAGTTTCCTCATTTCCTCTTCCCCCCACCTTGTCTCAGTCAAATCCCTCAAACTCAGCACCACCTTCCTAACCTGCAATCTTCTTCCTGACCTCTCCGCCCCCACCCCCTCTCCGGCCTATCACCCTCACCTTGACCTCCTTCCACCTATCGCATTTCCAACGCCCCTCCCCCAAGTCCCTCCTCCCTACCTTTTATCTTAGCCTACTGGACACACTTTCCTCATTCCTGAAGAAGGGCTCATGCCCGAAACGTCGATTCTCCTGTTCCTTGGATGCTGCCTGACCTGCTGCGCTTTTCCAGCAACACATTTTCAGCTCAGATCTCCAGCATCTGCAGTCCTCACTTTACACTGGAGTATCAGCCTGGATTATAGGCTCTTTGCTCTGGAGTTGGACTTGAACCCATGACTGTAAGGAGAATTATACCGTTTCTTCAGTTATCATTACTGAGCGTAGGAGAGCTAAGTCCTGGTGGTATGAAATCACATGGGCCTGCAGCCTGGTTCCATAGGGATCCAGAGAAGGTGTCCTGTCTTATCACTCTCTCTATACAGTTATGTTCAATTCAGCCTGCTCTTGTTCATTCACAAGAGCTCACATAGAATCATAGAGACGTACAGAACGGAAACAGACCCTTCACTCCAACTTGTCCATGTCGACCAGATACGCTAAATTAACGTAGTCCCATTGGCTTGCATTTGGCCCATAAACCTCTAAACCCTTCCTATTCGTGTACCCATGTAGATGTCTTTTCAATTTTGCAATTGTACCAATCTCCACCACTTCCTCTGGCAGCTCATTCCATACATGCACCACCCTCTGAGTGAAAGAGTTGCCGTTCAGGACCTTTTTAAATCTTTCCCCTCTCACCCTAAACCTATGCCCTCTAGTTTTGGACTTCCTTGGCTATTCACTCTATCTATGCCCCTCATGATTTTATAAACCCCTATAAGGTCACCCCTCCAGGGAAAACAGGCCCAGCCTGTTCAGCCTCTCCCTGTAGCTCAAATCCTCCAACCCAGGCAACATCCTTGTAAATCTTTTCTGCCACCCTTCCAAATTTCACAATGTCCTTCCTATAGCAGGGAGATCAGTATTGAATGCAGTGCTCCAAAAGTGGCCTAACCAATGTCCTGTACAGCCGCAACATGACCTCCCAACTCTTATACTCAATGCTCTGACCATAGAGTCATAGAGATGTACAGCATGGAAACAGGCCCTTCGGTCCAACCCGTCCATGCCCAGATATCCCAACCCAATCTAGTCCCACCTGCCAGCACCCGGCCCATATCCCTCCAAACCCTTCCTATTCATATACCCATCCAAATGCCTCTTAAATCTTGCAATTGTACCAGCCTCCACCACATCATCTGGTAGCACATTCCATACACGTACCATCCTCTGTGTGAAAAAGTTGCCCCTTAGGTCTCTTTTATATCTTTCCCCTCTCACCCTAAACCTATGCCCTCTAGTTCTGGACTCCCCGATCCCAGGGAAAAGACTTTGTCTATTTATCCTATCCAAGCCCCTCATAATTTTGTAAACCTCTATAAGGTCACCTCTCAGCCTCTGATGCTCCAGGGAAAACAGCTCCAGCCTGTTCAGCCTCTCCCTATAGCTCAGATCATCCAATCCTGGCAACATCCTTGTAGATCTTTTCTGAACCCTTTCAAGTTTCACAACATCTTTCCAATAGGAAGGAGACCAGAATTGCACGCAATATTCCAACAGTGGCCTAACCAATGTCCTGTACAGCTGCAACATGACCTCTCAACTCCTGTACTCAGTACTCTGACCAATAAAGGAACACATACCAAATGCCTGCTTCACTATCCTATCTACCTGTGACTCCACTTTCAAGGAGCTATGAACCTGCACTCCAAGGTCTCTTTGTTCAGCAACACTCCCTAGGACCTTACCATTAAGTGTATAAGTCCTGCTAAGATTTGCTTTCCCAAAATGCAGCACCTCGCATTTATCTGAATTAAACTCCATCTTCCACTTCTCAGCCCATTGGCCCATCTGGTCCAGATCCTGTTGTAATCTGACGTAACCCTCTTCACTGTCCACTACACCTCCAGTTTTGGTGTCATCTGCAAACTTACTAACTGTACCTCTTATGCTCGCATCCAAATTATTTATGTAAATGACAAAAAGTAAGTAAAGAATACCTTCTTCACTATCCTATCTACCTGCAACTCTACTCTCAAGGAGCTATGAACCTGCACTCCAAGGTCTCTTTGTTCAGCAACACTCCCCTGGACCTTATGTATAGGTCCTGCCCTGATTTGCCTTTCCAAAATGCGGCACCTTGCATTTATCTAAATTAAACTCCATCTGCCACTCCTCAGCCCATTGGCCCATGTGATCAAGGTCCCATTGTACTCTGAGGTAACCTTCTTTGCTGTCCACTACACCTCCAATTTTGGTGTCATCTGCAAGCTTACTAACTATACTTCCAATGTTCACATCCAAATCATTTATATAAATGGCAAAAAGCATTATTTTAGTACTAACCTCTTGACTCAGAGTGCCAAATCTAACAAGGTGACAAGAAGTATCATATATTGAGAGTTGCATGGCTCAGATTAAACTGTCCACTGTTTTGGAGGTGGATTGGGGTGAGTTCCTTGCCTTATCTCTGAGTGCGTTGTAGACCAATTGACAGAGATGAATTGACGTTGATTATTTAATGACTGCAGGATGGAAGAATAGGTACTCGGTGGGCCTTGGACATCTTTCATCTTGCAATTAGTTTCCACTGGTTGACCAGATTGTGTTGGAGCTGTACAGAGAACTAAGATGATTATATGGAACGTGCCAGATTATCACAGGAATTAATAGCGTTGTTCAATTCTTACTATTTTGTCCATCTTTCCTGAAACAAATTACAGAATGTTAACACTCAAGGTGAAGGGGTGGTTTGGGAGTAGGTGAGGTTTGAATCTTGAAAGATGATGTTCCAACATGATCCTTGCCAATTCCTGTTTAGCCACACGTAGTTTGCAGGAGAGTGGGAAAGCCTGCTGTTAGGTAACTCAATTTCGTTTTGAAACAGGCAACCAGTTGTGATTTTAACCCAGCGTTCTGGCTTTAAGCAACAGGTTGTGGATTCCCTGAGTGGACAAAGTTAAAAATCACACAACACCAGGCTATGGTCCAACAGGTTTATTTGGAAATACTAGCTCTCGGAGCGCTGCTCCTTCAGCAGGTAAGTAGAGTAACTAGTTCCTGATGAGGAAAACGTTCCTATGAAATGCTTTCCTTTTAAATAGCTATTCTTGCAAATTGTCCTGAAAGTTGTCCTGTGTGATTTTTAACTTGGTCCACCCCAGTCCAACACTGGCAACACCACATGATGGCTATTCAGAGTGGACAAGGCATGAGCACAGGGTGAAGGAAACGATTGGGATAACAGTGAAACTCAATACCTGCTGGCCTGCCTATGGGAAAGGCTTGAGCCAACAGGTTTCACGGCTTCATCTGTTATTCCCAACTACAAGGGGCATTTACAACTTACTCCTTGGTTCTGCTCGGACCTTCCTGGATAGATTTGCTGCCTCCAATACCTCTTGCAGTAGAAGCCCAAAGGGCTTGGCATTATTGAATGATGAAAGATAAACCACTCATAACCTTGGGAGAAGAGGCACTGACTTGAGGAACAGGAAATAGTTAATTACGTCGTGGTAAAGACCAGGTTACATTAACACATAAGTAGCTTTCTACATTGGCTTTAGGAAAGACATTGCTGTCTTATTGGAGATACAAGGCTGGATGGAGTCATAGCCATAGAGTCATACAGCACAGAAACAGACCCTTCGGTCCAACCAGTCCATGCCGACCATAATTCCAAACTAAACAAGTTAGTCCTAACTGCCTGCTCCTGGCCCATGTCCCTCAAAACCTTTCTTATTCATATTCTTATCCAAATGCTTTTTAAACGTTGTAACTGTATCTACAGCACCACTTTCTTTGGAAGTTTATTTCACACATGAACCACTCTCTGTGTAAAAAACAATGCCAGTTATGTCTTTTGTAAGTGTCTCTCCTCTTATCTTAAAAATATGACCCCTACTCTTGAAATCAGGCATGTATATGGTAAATAGGCAAAGTCTTTTCCCTGGGGTCGGGGAGTCCAGAACTAGAGGGCATAGGTTTAGGGTGAGAGGGGAAAGATATAAGAGAGACCTAAGGGGCAACTTTTTCACACAGAGGGTGGTACGTGTATGGAATGAGCTGCCAGAGGAAGTGGTGGAGGCTGGTACAATTGCAACATTTAAGAGACATTTGGAAGGGTATATGAATAGGAAGGGTTTGGAGGGATATGGGCCGGGTGCTGGCAGGTGAGACTAGATTGGGTTGGGATATCTGGTTGGCATGGACGGGTTGGACCGAAGGGTCTGTTTCCATGCTGTACATCTGTATGACTCCTAGGGAAAAGACACATGCTATTCATATTATGCACGCCCCTGATGGTTTTATAAATCTCTATAAGGTCACTCTCAACCTCCTACACTCCAGTGAACAAAGTCCCAGCCTATCTGGCCTCTCCTTATAACTCACGAAGCTTGACACCATCCAGGACAAAGTGGACTTGCTTGATTGCCTTTCACCGCTGATGCTCAGTAGTGGCAGTGTGCACTATCTGCAAGATGCACTGGAGAAATTCACCAAAGATCCTCAAGAGAGCACCTTCCAAATCCATCACTTCTTCCAGCTCGAAGGACAAGGGCAGTAGATCAATGGGAACACCATCCCCTGCAAGTCTCTCCCCAAGCCACTTACCATCCTGACAGAAATATATCGCCGTTCCTTCACTGTTGTTGTGTCAAACTCCTGGAATTCCCTCCCAAAGGGCATTGTGGGTCAACCCACAACACGAGGACTGCAGACGTGCAAGAAGACAGCTCACCCACACCTTCTGAAGGGCAACTGAGGATGGGCAATAAATGCTGGACCCAGCCGCCAATGCTTATGTTTCCTGAGTGAATTTTAAACGAGCAACAGTTAAATTCAGTGGTAGCTTGATTTGGAATTTGCAGTGTTAACATTTCACAGGCGAACAGCAGCTGTGATTTATAAATCTCGAGAGGGGAGAAATATGCACTGTAATAAAATCAGCGATTGAAACAATACCTGGCAGAAATCCATGATAGGTTCAGCATGACTGTGAATAGAAATGGACAGGTTGGAGACCTGTGTTGAAACGAGTCTCTGCTTGAAACAATTAACATTAAACTCACTTGTCCCATTACAGGTACTGGCTGACCTGTTGTCTGGTTATATTTTTGTTAATGCTAATTAGTTTGCTGAATTTAACTTGCTCTGCACGAATTCTTTGTCTGAATTCTCTGAAGTACAAATGCATGCTAACTAGCCAGAGCTGACAGAGACAAACAAAAACGTTATCATATCGACTACTTTGTTTATTTTGATTTTAGTTCTGCTGCATTCTAACAAAAGAGGAGGGTAAAGTCTTTCTCGTCTATTGTGTTCTGTGAGATAGATACAAGAAGATGTTCTTGCTTGTATATTACCTCGACTCCTTGGTGGGCACTCCCGAATTACTTATTAAACCACTAATTACATTTGGAAGTGTAGTCGCGGTTATTTTGTGGGTGAAGATGGTAGCACACCAAGATCCCACAAATTTTACAAATGGCCAGTTAAGTTGCTGGCTAAGGGACAGACATTGGCAAGCGTCCTGGGGATAACTCCTGTTAGCTGTTCAAAAGTGTCACACCGTGGAATCTTTGTCAACTGACTGAGGAGGTAGATGGAGTCTGTGTGTAGTAACTGAACTGAAAAATGGCATTCTGGATTAGTGGTGCTGGAAGAGCACAGCAGTTCAGGCAGCATCCAAGGAGCAGCGAAATCGATGTTTCGGGCAAAAGCCCTTCATCAGGAATTTTGCCCGAAACGTCGATTTTGAAGCTCCTTGGATGCTGCCTGAACTGCTGTGCTCTTCCAGCACCACTAATCCAGAATCTGGTTTCCAGCATCTGCAGTCATTGTTTTTACCTCTGAAAAATGGCATGTCTGCCCTCAGTCCCTGCAATCGCTACAATGGCAATGTGCATGGGCTGCCCATTCGCCTGATTCTCATTCCCATTCATTTCCATGGTGGGAGACCGTTCAACAAATCTCCCTAAAGCTGTGGTGGCAGATGATGGAGGCCACAGGAAGCGGTGGAGGCTGGTACAATTGCCACATTTCAAAGACACCTGGATGCGTGTATGAATAGGAAGGGTTTGGAGGGATATGGGCCAAGTGCTGGCAAATGGGGCTAGATTGGGTTGGGATATCTGATCCGCATGGACAAGTTGGACCAAGGGATCAGTTTCCGTGCTGTATACCTCTATGGCTCTAAATTACTCTGGGTACAGGGATCCTGGAAGAAAGACCATGTTGATTCCCTTCACTGGGTGCTCCCACATCCTTACACTGAATATTGCAGGAGGCAGTTGGCATCCAGGCTCCCTGTCTCAGTCTTCCACCACACACAAATGTCATTCTAGTTCTGGCTCCTACTTTGCAATGTGGTTTACTCATGTAACCATTAGCTGGTTACAAAAATTTGCAAACAAGTGCTAGCTTAAAGGTACTTCTTTCTTTGTGTGTAGCAATGTTCATGATCCCCCTTCTCGTATTTCTCACAACTGATCTGTCAATGTCTTACAGATGAGCAGGAAGCTGTACAGAAGAGAACTTTCACAAAGTGGATCAATTCTCACTTAGCCAAGGTAAGGACCTTTCAACTGCTCTGTTTATATTCTTGGTAAATCCACACACCTTGATGGTGGTTCGTCCACAAGGCTGGGGAGGAGGAAAATGTTCTACAACAGCAACTTGCAGGCATCAGGTATCCTGGGACACTGGTAGCCAGCTTCAATATTCACCTGTAGGGTGACTCAGTGGTCAGCTCTGCTGCCTCATAGTGCCAGGGACCCGGGTTCGATTCCCACCTCGGGTGACTGTCTGTGTGGAGAGTTTGCACATTCTCCCTGTGTCTGTGTGGGTTTCCTCTGGGTGTTCTGGTTTCCTCCCACAGTCCAAAACATGTGCAGGTTAGGTGAATTGGCCATGATAAATTGCCCATAGTGTTATGTGCATTAGTCAGAGGGAGATGGGTCTGGGTGGATTACTCTTTAGAGGGTCGATGTGGACTTGATGGGCCTGTTTCCACAGTGTAGGGAATCTAATCTAAAAACAAACTAACTCGCTCATGTCTGTAGCTGTAGTTACTATTCACTGCTTTGACCTGATTGATGTGCTTGGGCCTGGAGGCTTGGTCTTATTCCTGTTACCTCATTGATGGATAAATCTCATATCCCAATACCAAGATCTGTTAGTAACGGCAAACACCATATCTCCAAGTTAATAAGCAGTGGAGTTGAACTTGTGTGGAGTGGGCACGTCTCCGGTGGATCATTCTTGCGTATATGACTGGCAAGAGGTGGGACTGACCTATCCCAAGGTGGTGAGTTGCAGGTTTGGAAGGTACTGTCTCAGCAAGTAACGTTCACGCCATACAAGTAGCAGACAATGACCATCTCCAACAAGAGAGAATCCAACCATCGTCCCTGGGCATTCAGTGAAGTTACTGCACTGAATCTCACAGATGGTGCACACTGCTTTCATTGTGCACAGCTGGTTAAGGGATTAAGTGTTACTGGGCTTAGATGCAGTGCCAATCAAGCGGGCTGCTGGCTGGTGTTCCTGAATATTACTGAAGGTGCGCTCATCCAGGCAAACATTCCATCACAATCCTGACTTGTGCCTTGCTGTTGGTGGGCAGGTTTTAAGGAGTCAGCATTTGAGTTACTTGTTCCAGTATGCCTGGCCTCTGACCTGCTCTTGTGGTTACATTATTTATATGACTAGTCCAGTTCAGTTACTGGTCATTGGTAACCCCAGAGTTTTTGATAGTAGGTGATTCAGCAATGGTGTTACCACTGAATGCCCAGAAGTGATGGTTGGGTCCTCTCTTGTTGGAGATGGTCATCGCGTGGTACAGATACTGGTGAGGCATGAATGTGACTTGCATCTTATCAGCCAGACCCTGAATGTTGTCTAGGTCTTGCTGCATATGAACATGGGTTACTTCAGTATCTGAGTCATTCAACATTACTCATTATGATTGTACACTCTGCCCCTGTTCATAAAGCCGAGGGTTCCGGATGCTTTATTAACCGTTCACCCCACCTGTCCTGCCACCATCAATGACCTGTGAACATACACACCCTGGACCCTCTGCTCTGGGACCCAGGTTTAGAATTATACCCCCTATTTTACGTGGTCTTTCAATATTCTTCTGACGAAAGTGCATCCCTCACACTTCTCTTCATTTGCCACCTATCCACCCACTCCATCAATTTGTCAAATTCTTTGCAGAGTTCCACACTGTCTTATTCACAGTTTACAATTCTTATATGCATGACCTTGTCCTCATAACCCTCTTCCATCTGCCTTCCATTCTCCCCTTACACTTACCCCCCACCCCCCCCCCCCCCCGCCCCACACCAACCACCACCAATTACAAACTGCACCCCACCCCCCAACCCCAAGATGGAACTCGCTGATCCAAAAAAAAGGCTCCCAATTCCAGCCTCAGGTAAAGATGGCTCTAATCCCAGCCACGGCAAAAAGAGGCCCGGATCATGGCCATGGCTAAAGAAAGCCATCATCTAGGCCTACTCCCGATCTCGGCCTTGTGTAGAGACAGCCCTAACCTGGCCTTGGTTAGAGGATGTCCCTGATCTTGGCTTAGGGTAGAGACAGCTCTATCCGGGCCTTGGTTAAAAGATGTCCCTGATCTCGGCCTAGTGTAGAGACAGCCCTAATCCCGGCCTTGGTTAAAAGATGTCCCTGATCTCGGCCGAGATAGCCCTAATCCTGGCCTTGGTTAAAACATGTCCCTGCTCTCGGCCTAGTGTAGAGACAGCTCTATACCGGCCTTTGTTAAAGGATGTCCCTGATCTTGGCCATGTGTCCTGGTCTTGGTTAAAGGATGTCCCTGATCGCAGCCTAGGATAGAGACAGCCCTAATCCTGGCACTGGTTAAAGGATGTCCCTGATCTTGGCCTGGGGTAGAGGCGGCCCTAATCTTGACCTCTGATGAAGTAGGCCTCATGTAAAAGTAACTGACAATCCCAACCTGGGATAAAGCAGTTCCCAGTGACTCCCTCACATATTTACCGAACTGCCTGTTGCCCCTCCAAACGGAGGCTGCTTCTCTCCTACCCCTCTTGCTGATAGGCTCACAATCAAGCAAGCACAGATGAGAACTGGTCTCTGATTGGAGTAGCACCTTCTCACTATCTCCTTCCATTCTCGTGATGTGGGCAACCTTTCTGTGATTGGTTGTGCCACGAGTGGAGGTTTTTGGGTGTTACAGGGGACATTTGGATCTTGGGAGATATGCCTGAGCTCCCTTTGGGCGTTGCCTTAGAACGTTCTGTGAGGACATTCTGGGCAGCACCTCACGGGTGCTTCTTGTCAACACAAACATGTGTGACCTTCCATGTCATGACCTGCCGGATGTGGGGGGGTGGGCAACTCTTCACTTGGAGGTCAGCAATGGGTAGAAAATCAAGAGCACCACGCTGCAAAGCAAGAACCAAGTGAGAGTTACACACTGGTATCTGAAAGGATTTCTGACCGGGGTTAAAGTGCAGTAGGAAGAGGGTAGGGGCCACTTTGAGAAGTGGATTTTTAATTCCACAATTCGGAAAGCCTCGACGTCCAATTCAGAACCCGGCTTGCTGCTCCTCCAGTATCGGTACGGGATTCGTATCCTCCAGCATCCGGTGTGTGTGTTGCTACGGAAACCGCTACCTCTGCTGCAATTGCTGTTGCCGTGGAGATCACTCCCACAAAAGAATGCAGCACAGCGAGCAGAGGGTGGGCTCCTTGACGTTCATCTGTGGGCGTCATCAATTCACTTCCTGTTCTGATGTATCCCTCAAGGTCGTTTCTAATCCCTCAGCCCATTAGCAACGCCCCCGCCTCCTCCCTTTTATGCACAAACTGAGGGCGACGGTTGAGACTTGCAGATACCGAGTTATCATCCTTGCCAGATTGATGGGGAACCTGGTGATCAGGTAACCTGGCACTCTCCAGCTGACCATGTGAGTGAATGCTCAAGGAAATCCAATCCTTCCCTTCAATGGGCCTCAGTATTGCCCGGTGTAAGTGGAGCTTGTACAAATATAGCCAAATAGACTCCACCCACAACGATGCGATGGTAACCAGGAAACCTGGCTCCGATGATGTTAGCTGTGCCATAACCTGGAGATGGTGGTGTCTCCGAGGTAGTAATCCAAAGATTCAGTAACATGGAGTCAAACCCCACCACAGCAGTTGTTGAAACCTGAATCCTAATTAATTAAATTGCGAATATAAAGCTGCTCAAAAAGTGTAGTGCTGGAAAAGTGTCCCAGGAACAGGGAGAGTCAACATATCGAGCAGAAGGGGGGGGGGGACCCAAGGGGGCTGAGAGATAAATGGGGGGGGTTTGGGGTGGGGGGAAGGTAGCTAGGAAGGTGATAGGTAGATGAAGGTGGAGGGTGATAGTGATAGGTCGGAGAGGAGGGTGGAGCGGATATTTGGGAAGGGAGGTGGACAGGTAGGACAGTTCAAGAGGGTGGTGCCAAGTTGGAGGGTTGGATCTGGGGGAGGGGAGATGAGAAAATAGGTGAAATTGACATTGATCCGGTGTGGTTGGAAGGTCCCAAGGCAGAGGATGAGGTGTTCTTCCTTCAGGCATCGTGTGGTTAGAGTTTGGTGGTGGAGGAAGCCCAGGACTTAAGGTCAATATCTCCTCCTCCTTGGATGTTGCCTGACTGGCTGTGCCTTTCCAGCACCACAATTTTTGACTCTGATCTCCAGCATCTGCAGTTCTCACTTTCTGCCAGCATAAAGCTGCTCTCAGAGATGATAACTGTGAAAATCCATCCATGTTACTCACGTCGTTTGGGAAGGAAATCCGCCATCTTTACTTGGTGTGGCCTACATGTGACTGCAGGCCCACAGCAAGATGGCTGACTCTTAACTGCCCTCTGAAACGGCTCAGGGTTCCGTCAACAGCAATTAGGATGGTCTGGGTGGAGGGGAAGGGAGGACACTTGAGTCCTTCTTCCAATTGTACCAACAACAGGTCCATTTGTGGCCCATATGTCAGAGGTTGTGGGTTCAAGCCCCAATTTGGAGGCTTGAGTAGGATGTCAGAGTTGACAGGCCACAAGATGGGCACCGTGGGCAGGGGACAGGAAAGGTGCTTTACTGTGAGAAATGCTGAGATTTCATTGGGCAGTGACTCATGCCAACCCTGGAAAGTTCAGATTGGTGCATATGGAACTTTCTGCACACACAGACACACACACAGACATACACACACACACACACACACACACACATGCACAGACACACAGACACGCACAGAAACACACAGACACACAGGCACGCACACACAGACACACACACACGCACGCGCACACACACACACACACAGACACGTACGCACACACACAGACACGCACGCGCACACACAGACACACACACCCTCACACAGACACACACACACGTACACGCACAGACACACACACACACGCGCACAGACACACACACAGTCACACACACACGCACACTGCCACACACCCGCACAGCCACACACACGCACAGACACACACACACACGCAGAGACAGACATACACACACACACACACACACACACATGCAGCCACACACACACAGCCACACACACACACACACACACACGCACAGACACACACACACGCACACACGCACACACGCAGCCACACACACACAAACACGCAGACACACAGGCACAGACACATAGACACAGGCACGCATACACACACACACATGCACAGACACGCACACACACAGACGCACACACACACGAACAGACACACACACTTTGCAAAACACATTGCCAAGAAAAAGCATGGCAGACCCAAAAAAGCATGACGAATGTGAGTGAATGGGACACAGTGGAGTCCCTGCTGCTACTGGCAGGGGGCACTTAGAGTCAGAGAGTCTCCCCACTTAGAAGGAGACCAGAATTGCACACAATATTCCAAAATTGGTTGAACCAATGTCCTGTCCAGAAGTCAGTTTGCAGTGTCAGCAGACATGCTCCTTTGGATGAAGTTATTAGGACTCAGCGAATTAAACTGATGTTCTGTCTTTGCTGTCAGGCAGACACTAAAGTTGCAATTGTATTATTAGAGCGACAGTGGGGTCTTCTCCCAAGTGTGTCAAGGCTAATATTGGTCTTTCAAACAACATTTTTTAAAAGAGCAGATTATCTGATCTTCACTGCATTGCCAGAGCTAGCTGTGTGCACATTGGTTCTCATGTTTCCCATAGACAGTGCAGTTCTTCATTTGGCTTGTGCGTGCCTCACGAGCTGTAGAAGCCATGAGAGTTGCTATGTGAATGCAAGTCTTCCCTTTAACGTCATGTGCCATTTACATCCACCTCAGAGAATTGGACACGTTCTTGCTCCATCCAAAAGCAGGCGCCTCCAGCAGCACAGCTCTCCCACAGCCATTTGCCTGGCGGGTATACTCAAGACTGCTGGGGCCACTTGAGTCACTACTGATTGGAGGTGTCATTTTGGATGCTCCTGGACAGAATGGCTTCAAATCAGAACAGGCATTCACAGTACACAGTCTAAAGGTGTGACGCTGGAAAAACACAGCAGGTCAGGCAGCAACCGAGGGGGAGGAGAATCGATATTTCGGGCATAAGCCCTTCATCAGCAATGTGAGGGGGGAGGATGAAGGCTGAGAGATAAATAGGAGGGTAAGGGGTGGGACTGGGGGGGAAGGTGGCTGGGAATGCAATTGGTAGATGCCGGTGGGAGGGGGGGTAATAGTGATTGGTCAGAGGGGAGGGTGGAGCGGTGAGGTGGGAAGGAAGATGGACAGGTCAAGAGGGCAGTGCCGAGATGGAGGGTTAGGTCTGGGATGAGGTGGGGGGGAGGGGAGAATTGGAAACTAGTGAAGTCAATGTTCATGGTTGGAGTCAGACAGATGTACAGCACGGAAACAGACCCTTCAGTCCAACCCGTCCATCCCGGCCAGGTATCCCAACCCAATCTAGTCCCACCTGCCAGCACCCGGCCCATATCCCTCCAAACCCTTCCTATTCATATACCCATCCAAATCCCTTTTAAATGTTGTAATTGTACCAGCCTCCACCACTTCCTGTGGCAGCTCATTCCATACCCGTACCACCCTCTGTGTGAAAAAGCCGTCCCTTAGGTCCCTTTTATATCTTTCCCCTCTCACCCTAAACCTATGCCCTCTAGTTATGGATTCCCACACCCCAGGGAAAGGACCTTGTCTATTTATCCTATCCAGGCCCCGTTGATCTTATAAACCTCTATAACGTTACCCCTCAGCCTCCGATGCTGAGGGAAAACAGCCCCAGAATATTCAGCCTCTGCTCTCCATCTTTGGCAACATCCTTGTAAATTTTTTCTGAACCCATTCAAGTTTCGCAACATCATTCCTCCAGGACAAAGACCAGAATTTAACGCAATATTCCAAAAGCGGCGAACCAATGTCCTGTACAGCCAGAACATGACCTCCCAACTCCTGTACTCAATACTCTGACCAATAAAGGAAAGCATACCAAATGCCTCCTTCACGATACTATCTACCTGCGACTCCACTTTCAAGGAGCTGTGAACCTGCACTCCAAGGTGTCCTCATTCAACAACTCTCCCCAGGACTTTACCATTAAGTGTATAAGTCCTGCCCTGATTGCCTTTTCCAAAATGCAGCACCTCATATTTATCTAAATTAACTCCATCTGCAATTCCTCAGCCTATTGGCCCATCTGGTCAAGATCCCATTGTACTCTGAGGTAGCCTTCGCTGTCCGCTGCACCACTAATTCTGGTGTCATCTGCAAATTTACTAACTAGACCTCCTATGTTCACATCCAAATCATTTATATAAAGAACAAAAAGGTTGAAGGCTCCCAAGGTAGAAAGTTCCTTTGATCAGATGGGCTAATGGACTGAGGAGTGGCAAATGGAGTTTAATTTAGATCGATACAAGCTGCTGCATTTTGGAAAAGTAAATCAGAGCTTATATGCTTAATGGTAAGGTCCTGGGAAGTGTTGCTGAGCAAAGAGACCTTGGAGTGCAGGTTCATAGTTCCTTGAAAATAGAGTCTCAGGTAGATAGGATAATGAAAAAGACATTTGATATGCTTTCCTTTGTTGGTCAGAGCATTGATCATAGGAGTTGGGAGGTCATGTTGCGGCTGGACAGGACATTGTTTTGGCCACTTTTGGAATACTGCGTGCAATTCCAGTCTCCCTGCTCTAGGAAGACTGGAAACTTGAAAAGGTTCAGAAAAGACTTACAAGCATGTTGCCAGGGTTGGAGGATTTGAGCTATAGGGAGAGGCTGAATAGGCTGGGGCTGTTTTCCCTGGAGCATTGGAGGCTGAGGGGTGACCTTATAGAGGTTTATAAAATCATGAGGGGCATGGATAAGGTATAATAGACAGAGTCTTTTCCCTGGGGTGGGGGAGTCCAGAACTAGAGGGAGATTAGGTTTTGGGTGAGAGGGGAAAGATATAAAATGGACCTAAGGGGCAATGGTTTCACACAGAGGGTGGTGTGTGTGTGGAATGAGCTGCCAGAGGAAGTGGTGGAGGCTGGTACAATTACAACATTTAAAAGGCATCTGGATGGGTATATGAATAGGAAGGGTTTAGAGGGATATGGGCCAAATGCTAGCTAATGGAATTAGATTAGGTTTGGATATCTGGTCGGCATGGACATGTTGGATTGAAGGGTCTGTTTCTGTGCTGTACATCTCTATGACTCTATGAGGTGCTCTTCCTCTAGTTGTTGGGAGGCGAGGATTTGGCGGTGGAGGAGGCCCAGGACTTGCATGTTCTTGGAGGAGTGGGAGGGGAAGTTGAAGTGGGGGCGATGGGGACTGTTGGGGACATGTGTTGCAGAGATGTTCCCTGAACCACTCTGTGAGTTGATGTCCTGCATGTACAGTATGTCCTCCATCAGTTATCGGGAAACAAAGGATCATTCCCCCCGAAACCCCAGTGGCTTTGTAAGATGCAGAATATTGATGTGGAGCTTCGCCCATATGCGCACTACACAATCTTTAATTCGTTTCTTTACAATCATACACATGAATTAATATATAGATGTAATATCCACACTGCTTGTATTCATACAGTGTTGTTAAATTAGCAGAGCAAGTACCTGATGGTACTTCAGGTAACATCATCAAATAAATAATGAGCAAAACAACACAGTGGCTCAATGGGGGTTAGCACTGCTGCTAACTCGATTGAGTTTTTTGAAGAAGCAATAAGGAGGATTGATGAGGGCAGAGCAGTGGTCATGATCTATATGGACTTGAGAGTGTGATGCTAGAAAAACACAGCAGGTCAGGCAGCATCTGAGGAGCAGGGGAATCGACATTTCAGGCATAAACCTTTCATCTGGAAACCCTTCCTGATCAAGGGCTTATGCCTGAAATGTCGATTTTCCTGCTCCTCAGATGCTGCCTGACCTGCTGTGCTTTTCCTGCACCACACTCTCAACTCTGACCTCCAGCATCTGCAGTCCTCACTTTCTCCTCGATGCTGTATATGGACTTCAGTAAGACTTTCAACAAGGGTCCTCATGGAAGACTAGTTAGCAAGGTTAGATCTCATGGAATACAGGGAGAACTAGCCATTTGGATACAGAACTGGCTCAAAGGTAGAAGACAGAGGGTGGTGGTGGAGGGTTGCTTTTCAGACTGCAGCCCTGTGACCAGTGGAGTGCCACAAGGATCGGTACTGGGTCCACTATTTTTCATCATTTATATAAATTATTTGGATGTGAACACAGGAGATATAGTTACTAAGTTTGCAGATGACAGCAAAGAAGGTTATCTCAGAGTACAATGGGATCTTGACCAGATGGGTCAATGGGCTGAGTGGTGGCAGATGGAGTTTAATTTAGATAAATGCAAGGTACTGCATTTTGGAAAGGCAAATCAGAGCAGGACTTATACATTTAATAGTAAGGTCCTGGGGAGTGCAGGTTCATAGCTCCTTGAAAGTGGAGTCGCAGGTAGATAGGATAGTGAAAAAGGCATTTGGGATGCTTTCCTTTATTGAGTACTGAGTACAGGAGTTGGGAGGTCTGTACAGGACATTGGTTAGAATATTGCTGGTCTCCTTCCTATCGGAAAGACGCTGTGAAACTTAAAAATGTTCAGAACAGATTTACAAGGATGGTGCCAGGGTTGGAGGATTTGAGCTATAGGGAGAGGCTGAACAGGATGGGGCTGTTTTCCCTGGAGTGTCAGAGGTTGAGAGGTGATCTTATAGAGATTTATAAAATCATGAGGGGGATTGATAGGGTATAATAGACCAGGTCTTTTCCCTGGGGTGGGGGAGTCCAGACCTAGAGGGCATAGGTTTAGGGTGAGAGGGGAAAGACATAAAAGAGACCTAACGGGCAACTTTTTCACACAGAGGGTGGTGCATGTATGGAATGAGCTGCCAGAGGAAGTGGTGGAGGCTGGTACAATTACAGCATTTAAAAGGCATCTGGATGGGTATATGAATAGGAAGGGTTTGGAGGGATATGGGCCAAATGCTGGAAAATGGCACTAGATTAGGTTAGGCTATCTAGTCGGCATAGACGAGTTGGACTGAAGGGTCTGTTTCCATGCCTCAATGACTCTATGCTGCCTCACAGCACCAGGCTCCCAGGTTTGATTCCGCCCTCAGGTGACTGTCTGTGTGGAGTTTGCACATTCTCCCCCTGTCTGCGTGGGTTTCCTCTGGATGCTCCGGTTTCCTCCGACAGTCCAAAAATATGTAGTATGTTGTGGGTTAGCCATGGGAAATGCGGGGTTGGGGTGAGTCTAGGTTGGATGCCCTTCGAATGGTTGGTGTGGATGGGCTGAGTGGCCTGCATCCACGCTGTAGGGATTCTATGAAAATTCTGCCCACACTACTTGGAGAGAATATTGGAGAGAATAACCAGGGGTGGCAGCAACTGGACAGAGAGAAACATCAAGTCAATGTCTGACTCCTGTGTTGTTTTGTCCGAACTGATAAGTTCATTGACCTGAGACGTTACTTCTTGAATTGTAGTTGGTGTCAGCAGTTTGACTGGGGGGGGGGGGGGGGGGGGGGTGTTTAATGCAGTGTTAAACAACGCGTTTGAATGTTTTACAAGAAAGATTAAAGACAAATAGATCCTTCTGTTGTAAAGTAAATATGATTGAGGCTGCCAGTGTTTTGCCATGCATAATTCTGGTTGCTGTGGAAATCTCCCAAGGGAGAAAGTGAGGACTGCAGATGCTGAACATCAGAGTCAAAACGTGTCAGGATGAAGAGCAGTTTCCTGATGAAGAGCTTATGCTCGAAACGTCGACTCTCCTGCTGCTCAGATGCTGCCTGACCAGCTATGCTTTACCAGCACCACACATTTTGACTCAAATCTCCTAAGCGTTTGGGTGTTTAAAGGGGGGCAGTGTTTGCCCTGATTCACCTTTGAATCATAGAGATGTACAGCAGGAAATGGAATCTTCGGTCTAACTTCTCCATGCTGACCAGCTATCCTGAATAAAATTAGTCCCATTTTCCAGCATTTGATCCTCTGTACCCTTCCTATTTATGTACCCATCCAGATGCCTTTTTAATGTTGCAATTGTACCAGCTTCTACCACCTCCTCTGGCAGCTCATTCCATATACGCACCACTCTCTGCTGAAAATATTGCCCTTAACTTCCTTTTAAATCTTGCCCCTCTCACTCTAAACCTTGCCGTCTAGTTCTGGACTCCCCCATCCCAGGGAAAAGACCTTGCCTGTTTACCCTATCCATGCCCCTCATGATTTTATAAACCTCTACAAGGTCACCCCTCAGCCTCCGACGCTTCAGGGAAAACAGCCCCATCCTATTCAGCCTCTCCTTGTAGCTTAAGCCCTCCAACCCTGGCAACATCCTTGTAAGTCTTTTCTGAACCTTTTCAAGTTTCACAGCATCCTTCCTCAAGCCGGGATTTCAGAATTGAACGCAGTATTCCAAAAGTGGCCAAATCAAGAGGTCACATGATCAACGCCTGATCCATCATGCACTGAGGGAGTGCTGCACTGTTCGGTGTGCTATGTCTGGGAGGAGACATTAAGTTGAAGTCCTGTCTACTGTCTCACATGCTGCTAAAAGATCACACAGTGCTCATTAAAGAAGACCTGGGGAGTTAACCAGAAATCCCCCTTGATAATGTCTTTTAGGACCTTACTGTGAGGAAATTGGCTGCTGTATTTCCTGTCTTACAGGAGTGACTAAAATATTTTTTAAAAATCAACTCTTTATTTGGTTCCAAATTCCTTTGGGAAATCCGAAAACTATGGAAAGCTGTTGTCAGTATGAGACCATGCCAGGTTGTAGTCCAACAGGTTTATTTAGAAGCACTAGTTTTCGGAAAGCTTGTGCTTCCAAATAAACCTGTTGGACTATAACCTGGTGTTGTGTGATTTTTAACTCGGTCCATCCCAGTCCAACATTGACTCCTCCACATCAGATTAATGTAAGAGTTTTGTTCCTTTGTTTTCTCCTGCTGTTTGTGAGTTTGCTATTCGGAGTGCGGTAAGGTAATCGAGTGTGACCACATCGTCGTTGATCAGCACAGACTTTCCTGTTTGTGAGTGGCCTACTCACTCCCTGTGACCAGAATGTGTGCGATTGTTGGTGGTTTAGGTCAAATGCTTGGCCGGCTGGTGATTACTCAAGGCTGAACAATCAATTGGCGTTTTGTGGCAGCAGAATGTGCGTCCAGCCCGTCTGTGTCACCGCACGCTGCTCTTGAACCGGTTGTTGGGGGGGTGGGAGGTAGAGATTGTCACACGTCTCCTGTTGGAACGTGCCTTTGTAAAGGAAGGCTGGAGAGAGATGCAGTGGTTTGTGTCAAGAGTTGTCCTGAGCAGCTCCATGATGCAGGACTGTGTTCTCTATGGCCTGTTCCCCTGGAAGCACCCTGAGACAGACATCGACTGCGCCTGGAGGACCATCAACTTGGTGAAACGTGCCCTTTCATCTGCCTAAAACTTGTTGAGCTCGACTGAGTGTTGCAGACTGGTACATTCCAAGGTCCACGGCCATGTGCTGGAGGACACCTAAGAGCCTGGGGGCAGCTGCTGCCAGGCAAAGTGGGGAAAGACCACCGTCTGCCGAAGTACAATGGGGGCCCATTCAGTTCTCAGAACCTCCCAGTGCCTCAAAAGTATATAAATATAACGTTGTATAAGTAAGAAATGTCTTGGGTTTGTTTGTTGGTTAGAATCAAACTCTGATGTTGTTCCTCATGTGCAACCGTACAGCACCTTAGTGACTACGTGCGTACGTAAAGGTATTTTTATGAATAACGAATATTTTTGAAGAAATAAATGCAGAAGCATGTTAACGTAGACCACTGTTGAAACGTGATATCAGTTACTCATTTGCTGTGATTCATTGTATGTTGGCTGGATGACTAAAGAAATTGAGGGTTTGGTTAAGAAAAAGAAGGAAGCATATGTCAGGTATAGACAGGATAGATCGAGTGAATCCTTAGAAGAGTATAAAGGAAGTAGGAGTATACTTAAGAGGGAACTCAGGAGGGGACATGAGATAGCTTGGCAAATAGAATTAAGGAGAATCCAAAGGGTTTTATAAATACATTAAGGACAAAAGGGTAACTAGGGAGAGAGTAGGGCCCCTCAGAGATCAGCAAGGCGGCCTTTGTGTGGAGCCGCAGAAAATGGGGGAGATACTAAATGAATATTTTGCATCAATATTTACTGTGGAAAAGGATATGGAAGATTTTGGGAAAGCAAATCTTAGCAGGACTTCTACACTTAATGGTAAGGTCCTAGGGAGTGTTGCTGAACAAAGAGACCTTGGAGTGCAGATTCATAGCTCCTTGAAAGTGGAGTCACAGGTAGATAGGATAGTGAAGAAGGCATTTGGTATGCTTTCCTCTATTGGTCAGAGTATTGTCTACAGGAGTTGGGAGGTCATGTTGCGGCTGTACAGGACATTGGTTAGGCCATTGTTGGAATATTGCGTGCAATGCTGGTCTCCTTCCTATCGGAAAGATGTTGTGAAACTTGAAAGGGTTCAGAAAAGATTTACAAGGATGTTACCAGGGTTGGAGGATTTGAGCTATTGGGAGAGGCTGAACAGGTTGGGGCTGTTTTCCCTGGAGCGGTGGAGGCTGAGGGGTGACCTTATAGAGGTTTACAAAATTATGAGGGGAATGGATAGGATAAATAGGCAAAGTCTTTTCCCTGGGGTGGGTGAGTCCAGAACTAGAGGGCATAGGTTTAGGGTGAGAGGGGAAAGATATAAAAGAGACCTAAGGGGCAACTTTTTCACACAGAGGGTGGTATGTGTATGAAATGAGCTGCCAGAGGATGTGGTGGAGGCTGGTACAATTGCAACATTTAAGAAGCATTTGGATGGGTATATGAATAGGAAGGGTTTGGAGGGATATGGGGTAAAAACAATGACTGCAGATGCTGGAAACCAGATTCTGGATTAGTGGTGCTGAAAGAGCACAGCAGTTCAGGCAGCATCCAAGTAGCTTCGAAATCGACGTTTCGGGCAAAAGCCCTTCATCAGGAATAAAGGCAGTGAGCCCGAAACGTGGAGAGAGGGCTGGGTGCTGACAGGTGGGACTAGATTGGGTTGGGATATTTGGTTGGCATGGACGGGTTGGACCGAAGGGTCTGTTTCCATGCTGTACATCTCTATGACTCTATGACAGTTCCATTGTTTCTGCTGCCATTAACTTCCCTGTGTAGCGTGAGTGATGATTAGAGAGTTGGCTCATTGTGACTTCGAGTAAAACCCCAAGTGAGCCCGAACAAATTATACCGTGATGATCTGAACTACTGTGGTGTTTCTCATAAGCCAGGCTGTTGAGTGGAGAGCAGGCTACATTTTAGATAGTCAATGTTGCCTCATAGAGGCATAGAGATGTACAGCACGGAAACAGACCCTTCGGTCCCACGCATCCATGCCGACCAGATATCCCAAATTAATCTAGTCCCATATGCCAGCACATGGCCCATATCCCTCCAAACCCATTCGGATGCCTTTTAAATGACTGGATTCCTTCCCTTTTTGGCCTGACTGACTTGATCTTTAGGTTAGAGTGGTGCTGGAAAAGCACAGCAGGACAGGCAGCATCCATTTCTTGATCTTTATGTCTGTTTGTACATTTGTAGCAATCCCGAGTGCAGGACAAGTGTCATCATCAGGTTATCGCTACTATTAGTTAAACCAGGAAATATTGGGCAGGATGAGAGGTATAGGAGTCTTTTTCTCGAATAGGCTGAGGAGCTGAGAGACTGAAGTCCTGTAGAGCCACTGCTGGTGAGAGGGTGTAATTGCAGCGTGACATGTTTACATAGGCAGTTTCCGTTATAAGTGTTGAAATATGAATTTATAGGGGAGAAAAATTGACATGGAGGTCTGCCAGAAAATAACAACAGGCAGTAAGGTTTTGTAGACAGGAAGTGACCATAAATAGAATTTTAAAAATATACACAACATACAATTGGACCATTTCCTGTTGCAAAGCTGTCAGAAGACTGGGCCTTAGGATGTGTTCATGTTGCACCTTAGGAGTTGAAAGGAAGCAGTACCACACCATCACAGTGCCCTTCAGGGAAAGGTGGTACAGGAGAGGCAAGCAGCATTTCAACAGAGGTCATATCCTATACCCCATCACACCCAATCCCTCCACTTTTGCGGCACGGTGGGCTCAGTGGTTAACACTGCTGCCTCACAGCGCCAGGGACCCGAGTTTGATTCCAGCCCCAGCCTCTGGCGACTGTCTGTGTGGAGTTTGCACACTCTCCCCGTGTCTCCTGGGGCAATTATACCACCCTCACGTTGAGCTCTGCCCCTTGCTCGTCATTGAGCTTGGGAAGGGTTTCCTCCAGGTGCTCTGGTTTCCTCTCACAGTCCAAAGATGTGCAGGTCAGGTGGGTCGGCCATGCTAATTTGCCCTGTAGTGTCCAGGGATGTGCAGGCTAGGTAGATTAGCCATGGGAAATGCAGGGTTACAGGGATAGGGTGGGGGGTGGAGAGGGGGCTGTGTCTGGGTGGGATGTTCTTTGGACGGTTGGTGTGGTTTCGGTGGGCCGAATGGCCTGCTTCCTGTAGAGATTCTATAAATGTTGATTCTCATTTCTGCCCCATATGCAGTCGTCTTCACTACAAATTCAGTGCACAAAGACCAGCCAGTGAATCTTGAAGAGAGCTGCTGGGTCTGAGTAGTGTGTAGCATTTGCTAAGTATCTGGAACATCACTAAATGATACAGATGAGCTTTTACAAAAAAAAGTTGACAGTGGGGTGTAGGAATCATGTCTGTGTGGTTAGGGACTATCCGTCAGGTCTGATTGGGCAAGTATCTTTGACACAACCAACTGCAAGCTTTTGTGGTAATTGAACCACCCACACATGGAGTTCTGTCCCTTGCCTGTCATTGGGCTTGGGAAGGGTGGATGGTGTTCCCTCCCTTGTGAGAAACTCTCTACAGTGGGAAATCCTGTGGGTTTCAGAGTGCTGCCTGCAGGAGCATTAGCTGCAGTGATATAAAACTCTCTCCTTTGGTGTGCCCTACCAAAGAGGCTAAGCAACACAGGAATCTAGACTTGACCACGTTGACCAGTTGGATCTGTACGGCCTAGCTGACAGTGTCTCCTGTCATTGCAGCATCACCCATGAGTCATAGTGTCCTAGAGGTCTACAACATGGAAACAGACCCTTCGGCCCATCTTGCCTGTACCACTCAGTTTTCACAATTAAGCTAGTCCTATTTGCTTTGGTATGTCCCATCCATGTACCTGTCGAAATATTTCTTAAATGGTGAAGTTGTGCTCGCTTCCACTATTACCTCTGGCAGCCTGTTACAGACTCTCACCATCTTTAGTGTGAAAAAATTGACCCTCTCAATCCTTTCGTATCTCTCCCCTCTCACCTTAAACCTATAGATTTAGATTCCCCTGCCACAGGGAAAAGGTGTTGGCTATCTACCTTATCTGTGCCCCTCATGATTTTATAAACTTCTATAAGGTCATCTCTCGATTTCCCATGCTCCAGGGAAGAAAGTCCCAGCCTATCCAACCTCTCCTTATAACCTAAACCTTCCAGTCCAGCTAGCACTCTAGTAAACCTGTCTCGTTTAATAATATACTTTCTCTAGCAGAGTGACCTGAACTGCACACTGTACTCCTAATGTGGCCTCACTGATGTCTTGTACAGCTGCAGCAAGATGTCCCGTCTCCTCTCCTCGACGCTCTGACTGATAAAAGCAAACGTACCAAAAGCCTTCCTCACACCCTGTCTACCTGTAACACCATTTTCAAGGAACTATGAACCTGTACTTCTAGATTTTTTGTTTTATGACACTCCTCAAGGCCCTACCATTGACTGTGTAAGTCCAGCCCTGGTTTGCTTTATCAAAATGCAACACCGTTCATTTATCTAAATTAAATTCCATCTGCCATTCCTCAGCCACTGGCCCTGTTGGTCAAGATCTCGCTGCATTCCCAGGTAACCTTTTTCACTGTCCACCATGCCACCAATCTGGCAATCTTCCTAACCATACCTTCTAAATTGTCATCCAAATCATTTATCTAATAATGACAACCATGGGCCCAGCCCTGATCCCTGTGACACACCACTGGTCACAGGCCACCAGTCTGAAAAACAACCCTCTTACCATCACCTTCTGTCTCCTACCGTCAAGCCAATTTTGTATCCAGTTGGCTAGTTCTCCCTGGATCCCATGATGTGCTGGTTTTGGATTAGGGTGGATAAGGTCAGAAGTGAGATGACACCAGGTTATAGTCTAGCAGGTTTATTTGAAATCACCTGATGAAGGGGCAACGCTTCAAAAGCTTCTTCGTCAGGTGATTGAACCTGGTGCCGTCTGACCTCTGACCTTGTCCCTGGATCCCACGTAACTTAACCTTACTCAACAATTTACCATGCAGTACCTTGACAAAGGCCTTGCTAAAGTCTGTGCAGACAACATCCATTGTGTTGTTGTCATCTACTTTCTTGGTCACTCCTTCAAAAAACTCAGTCTAATTCACGAGACACCATTTCCCATGCACAAAGCCACGCTGACTATCCCAAATGAGTCCCCGCCTCTCCAAATGCCTCTAGATCCTGTCTCTCAGAATCCCCTCTAACAACTTATCCACTGCAGACATCAGGCTTTCAGCCTCTCGTTCCCAAGCCTTTCCCTACAGCCTTTCTTAAATGATGGCACAACATTAGCCATCCTCCAATCTTCGGGCACTTCACCTGTGCAAAAGTGAGGACTGCAGATGCTGGAAACCAGACTCTAGATTAGAGTGGTGCTGGAAAACCACAGTAGGTCAGGCAGCATCCGAGGAGCAGGAATGCCTGATGAAAGGCTTTTGCTTGAAAGGTCGAGTTTCCTGTTCCTCAGGCACTTCACCTGTGTCTGCTGATGATACAAATGACATGAGCGCTCTAGGAGCTTCCAAATGAGATTGCCTGTCAGAGGAGATTTACTGGAACTGTTGATAATGTTTTGATCGATTAGATAAGGAAAGAGTTTGCTTTCAGCAATAGGACAGTCAGTAGGCAGAGGACACGGATCGAAAACAACCAGCAAATGAACGAGGGGAGTGAGATCTTTTTTCACACGGTTTGCCCTGGGTTCACAGCCCAGCAGAGTTGAGGAAGCTGATTTCACTTCTAAGGGAGAGAAGGATATAGTTGTATACTGTATTTGCAATGAGAAGGTTAGCATGGCTCTGGGAAGCAGCAGGGGAGCAGGAGCTAACCGAATAGTCTCTTTATAGTACAGACACGATGGGCCAAATAGTGCCCTTTAGAGTTGTAAGATTCCGTGGTTCTATAGTGAGACAGATTCTGTGATAATGTTCATATAGTAGCGGTGGGAAATAGTAAGATATCACACCTTATAACAACGGAGCTTGCAGCTTCTTGCTGTGCATTGTTACACTATCGTGGTGTCACCGAGAGAAACAATGCTGAACTGACAGAACAATCATGTTTCATTGGCCTCCGTCCAGCCAAGGAGGGGGAAGGGTGCTGTTTTAGACAGGCTGCTATCTCTGGTAGCTACCTGGTCTCTGCAACCTCCTAACAGTATGTAAAGAAGGACCCCTTTATAAAACAAGCAACACTGCAGTGATGAGAGTGTGTGTGTGTGTGTGTGTGTGAATTTGTAGAAAAAGTTTAATGTCAACTCAAAAGCTTTGAAATGCTGAACTGGTTGCTAACCAGTAGAACAAATGTCTTCCGCTCACCAGATACTGATGTTTAAACCAGTTCCACATTAATGCAGCAAAATAAACCCCTGAACATGCTGCTGTTCTTTCGGTCAAAGTGCAGAGAAAACATATTTTATATTGAATAGTGGTGCTGCTCTTGGAAGTGGAAGAGAAATATACTGTTAACTTAGTAAAAATCACACAACACCAGGTTACAGGCCAACAGGTTTATTTGGAAGCACTAAGTTTCGGAGCGCTGGCCCTTCATCAGCTTCGAAAGCTAGTGTGCTTCCAGATAAACCTGTTGGACTATAACCTGGTATTGTGTGATTTTTAACTTTGTCCACCCCAGTCCAACACCGGCACCTCTAAATCATGACTGTTAACTTAGGTTTACTGAGACAAGTGCGTACATACAGTCCTCCACTTGTTCTGCGTTGAGAGTTTGCTGTGGAATGAGTGGACCATGTACATCATGGGCAAAAACCAACGAGAATGAGGATTGAGGACCATCTACATGACTTTTTGCAACAGAGTCATTTATAATTTTCTTATTTACTCATGGAGTCCACCAATTCCCATCAAAGATCAAAGCGAAGTACCAAATATTCCATGGTATGTGACTTTTCGAAAGGACCAAGAGGCTTGGATGGAGAAACAGTCTCCATGAGGAGGAGAGACTAGGACCCAAGGGCACAGCCTCAGATAAAGGGATGACCCTTTAGAATTGGGATGAGGAGGAATTTCTTCAGCCAGAAGGTAGTGAATCTGTGGAACTGATTGCTGTAAATGGTAATGGGGGTCAAGTCATTGAGGATATTAAAGACAGAGGTAGATAGAGTTTTTGATGAATGAGGGGATCAAGGATTATGAGGAGAATAGGATTCAGAAACATATCAGTCAGAGCAGATGGATGGGCCAAATGACCTAATTCTGCTCCTTTACCTTATGGTGTTATGGACAGGCAAGAGGGAAAGGATGGTGGAAAAGCTTTGTTAGAATGAGATGGACCAAGTGCGATAGCAACAATTGCTTTTGGAATGGAACATGTAGAATCCATTTGGGTGGAGGTAAGCCAAAACAAGCAGAAAAGGACACTGATGAGAGAATATATCAGGAAATGACGGCATGTAAAAAAAAGGCAAAGATGTTCATCATGGATGCCGTTAATCTCCATGTAGATTAGGAAAATCTGAATGGAAGAGGTAGCAACGAGGACATCAGAGAGTCATACAACATGGAAACAGACCCTTCGGTCCAACTCTCCCATACCGACCCGTTTCCCAAATTAGCTAGTCCCATTTGCCTGTGCTTGGCCCACATCGCTCTAAATCTTTCCTGTTCACGTACCTGTCCAAATGAGTTTTAAATTTTGCCACAAAAGCTGCAACTACCACTTCCTCTGGCAGTTCATTCCACACAAGCCACCCCTCCCCCCCGTGTGAAAGTGTTGCCCCTCACCTCCCTTTTATATTTTTTCTCCTCAACCTCAAAAAGTTCCAAAACAATGCAACAATATATAAAATAGTAATTGCTGCTCCTGGAATTGGAGGAAATCACCTCCAGCACCTAAAATACCTCAAAAAAGGAGCAGCTGTTACAGCCAGAAATTCTTCCCATCCTCCATCTTGGATTACCCAGAAGTGGTGGAGGCTGGTACAACTGCAACATTCAAAAGGGATTTGAATGGGTATATGAACAGGAAGGGTTTGGAGGGATATGGGCCGGGTGCTGGCAGGTGGGACTAGATTGGGTTGGGATATCTGGTTGGCATGGATGGGTTGGACTGAAGGGTCTGTTTCCATGCTGTACATCTCTATGACTCTATGACTCCTCTCATCTTAGAATTAGTTCATAGAGTATATTCTCCTCAAGCAATTTGTTGTGGATCCAACCAGAGATGTGGATTTTGGATCTGGTAATGTGTAAAGAGGCAGGTTTATTGAATCATCTCAAAGACCCCCTCGAAAACAGTAATATAGTCAAATTTGGCATTCAGATGGAGAGTGAGAAACTTGGTTTGGAAACAACTGTGTTAAATTGAAATAAGGGCAATTACAAAGGTATGAGGGTGGAGTTGATTGAAGAGGACAGAAAAAGGAGCTTAGTAGAAGAAACCTTTAAGAAAATAGTTTATGCCTCACAACAAGGACACAGCCCAATGAGGAAGACGATTCTGGGATAGTGCTAAACTAACCATTGTTAACCAACAAATTCAGGATAGTTTCACATTGAAAGAAAATATATCGTAAAATGTGGAAAAGATTGTTGCTAAGTATTTGGGAGCATTTTAAAAATCAAACAAAAGACGACCAAAATGTAAAGAAGGCAAAAATAAATTTTGAAGGCAAACTAGGAAGTAGTAGCAAAGCAGACAGTAAGACTATCTTAACAAATGAAAAGGATGAGAGAGGCCATTAGGCCCCTTTCGAATGAGGCTGGTAAAATAATAATGGAGAACCAGTGAATTGTAGGGGCGCTGAATAAACACTTTGCATCTGTCTTCATGGTATAGGACATTGATAATATTCCAAAATTACTAAATGCTCAAATGGGGACCAGAAATAAACACAATGTATATTTATGGGTGGCACGGTGGCTCAGTAGTTAGCACTGCTGCCTCACAGCGCCAGGAACCCGGGTTCGATTCCAGCATCGGGCGACTGTCTGTGTGGAGTTTCCACATTCTCCCCGTGTCTGCGTGGGTTTCCTCCAGGTGCTCCGGTGTCCTCCCACAGTCCAAAGATGTGCAGGTTAGGTGAATTGGCAATGCTAAATTGCCCACAATGTTAGGTGCATTAGTCAGGGGTAAATGTAGGGTAGGGGAATGGATCTGGGTGGGTTACTCTTCGGAGGGTCAGTGTTGGCTTGTTGGGCTGAAGGGTCTGTTTCCACACTGTAGGAAAATCATCTAATGAGGTATCATAATAGAAAAAGTACGGGGAAACTAATAGGGCTAAAGGCCATTAATTGCCCTGGACCTGATGGGATGTATCTAGGAAGTAGTCACAGAGGTAGTAGATACACTGATAGTAATCTTCCAAGAATCCATAGATTCTGGAGAAAATCTCAGAAGATTGGGAAACCGCCAATGCAAGACCCTTATTCACAAAGGCTGGTATATGACTTGGCATAGTGGTGTTCTCACTGCGATGCTACCCATATCCTTCTCAGTGATCCTCAGTGAGGGCAATGCTGTTGGAGGCTTGTATGTATTGGGACCAGAGATCCAATTCTGATAGCAAACGTGAGGACCCACTGTCCCATGGGATTTGCCAGCAGCAAACTAAGAACACAGGAATATAGGAATCAGAAGCAAGGGCAGGCCATTCAGCCCATCTAACCTGCTCAGTCATGCAACTGGATCGTGCCTGATCTTCTACCTCAGTGTTATTTTCCTGCACAATTGCCATATCCCTTGATGTTTTTAATAGTTGGAGAACTATCAGTTTCTGTCTTGAATATGCTCAATGATTGAATTGTTACAACCCCCTGGAGTAGCCATTTTCAAAACTTCTAGTCCCCCTGAGTGAAACATTTCCTCCTTACCTCAGTCCTGAGTGGCCTAACTCCTAGAAGGTCAGGAGGCTAGAGTCTGACTAAAATAACATCACTTCAGGGGACTAAATCTTAATATTTCCTTCGCTAAGGGTGAGATATGTCAAAAGTTTTGGAGGGATTTATATTGCAAGGCCCTCCGAGTTTCCTCACCATATCTTATCAAACTGGCTGCGTTATTTAACCTACCCTATACCTATGGCATGTGTCACGTTTGGTTCTACCCTTCCCAGAACATCTTGCCACTCAGCAGATTGTCCATGAATAGCTGGCCTCTCTGGTGCCTGTGCCATCTTTGAAAGCCCATTGTGCACCTGGACGAGCGCTGTTAAGTCAGGAGTTGCCCTGCACCATTCCTGATGTTCCTGAGCTCCCTCTGGGACAGGGTGGTAAAGAGGCAGGACTTCCTCTTCCCCCAGGAGCTGCAGGAGAGCTCCAGACATCTGACTATGCCAAGCCAGCCTGGTGCAAGGTTGCCGTCCAGATCAGGGCAGCCTCTGTCATCTAGAGAATGCACGGACTGTCAAAGGGAATGTCTATATCCTTCTCCACTCCGCTAGTGTAAGCGCCCTGCCGTCTTCTCTCTGACACCTTACACTCTCCCAGCCTCTGCTACTGCGTCCACCTCCCATCGAGACCTGTGCTGTCACCACTCCGACTAATGCAGCATCTTCCCTCATTTGCTGTGGTCCACTCCAGCTCCCGACAGCACTAACCCTGCGTGCCCTCTGCACTGTCTGCTCCCTCGGAACACATCCCCATTGGCATGGAAAATCATGTCTGTGCCACCCCACTTGCGCCTCCCTTAACACCTGCCCATCTTTCTCATTCCAGGAGGGAGACAGCCTCCCAAGAGGGGAGAAAGGGGAATGGGCTGAGCCGTTTTATAGCCCCTCAACCATTGTGTGGAGAGCGTCCTGACTCTGACCCTCCTTGAGTGGCCCACTGACTGTGTTCATGCCCCTGGATGGGCATCGGAATTTGCCCTTAACTTAAATGTGCCTAGATCCCCAACCGATCGAAAGCTGCCACCTTTTGAGTTGACTGCATCATGCTGATCACTGTGAGAAGTTTCCGGGCGTAGTGTCTGTGCTAAACTATGAGGCAAGACAGAAGGCATATGGGCCAGGTATCTCTGGCTGAGGGGTGCAGAGCACAAAAAGGCAAGGCAGGGTTTCTGTCAGCATCCAGGTGGGCTCAGAGTGAGTGAGCATTATGTGAGAAACTGAAGAGCCTGAGGCTGTGTCCTGGTCCGGCCTGTGAGCTGGACGTGTGTCCCTGAGAGCACAGTGTCCTTGTTGCGACAGTACAGTGATAGTTCCTGTTTCCTTCCAAGGCGCACTTTGAAGGCTCCTGTCACTGGAGAAGTAGACACTGGGAGTGAGAGCAGGGCATTTAGCTCTTTCAGCCTGCTCCACCAATGCCAGTGGACGTAGGGGACATGGGTATAGTACCCATGGACCATGCCCTGAGGGTTTGGTGCCTGGTGCCCAGTGTTTGGAGCAGTCGTGAGTGGGATTTGCCAGGTTCCCGTTCCCACTTCCCGCCTCGGGTCGTCTTGACATTGTACGATGGGAAACAGAAGATGAACGAGGTGAAAATCTCGCTGTGCCACCTCGGGTAACCCAAGATGATCTTGGCAGGCCTTGCTGGGCTGCTTGGCTGACATTGCCACATGTCTTGCCATCACCCATGTTGCTCAGACTCCTGTAAAAGATTGCCCAGAGTTTACCCTTTAAAGCATGGCATCTGTAGAAAAGTGGCTACCTCTTGTTGATCCTTGGACCAGCGCAGAACCATTCTTACTCCCCGCAGCAGATGGTACTTTGCGTCAAAAGGTTGCAGGATCGAATCCCACACATGACACTTGCAAAGGGAAAAAGCGAGAAAGACTTGCATTTGTATCAGGCTTTTCATTCCCATTGGGTATCTCAAGGAGCTTTCCAGCCAATTTATTTCTTCGGAAATTCGCTGGTGTTAAATAGGAAACATGCACAGAACGTTATAGCCAAATGTTATAGAGTCACAGAGATGTACAGCATGGAAACAGACCCTTGGGTCCAACCCGTCCATGATGATCAGATATTCCAACCCAATCTAGTCCCACCTGCCAGCACCCAGCCCATATCCCTCCAAACCCTTCCTATTCATATACCCATCCAAATGCCTCTTAAATGTTGCAATTGTACCAGCCTCCACCACTTCCTCTGGCAGCTCATTCCATACCTGTACCACCCTAAACCTATGCCCTCTAGATAATCAAGAAAGAACCCACTTTACTCACTACTGCAGCCATTCTGTTGGACACACTTAAAACAACAACAACAATTTAAAACAACAATTAACTTATCTGATTCTGTGTTGTGAACTTCGCCCAAACAGATTCCTCCAAGATTAGTTGTGAAATTCGCTGTTTGTTAATTTTCCCATGATTTGTATTTTTGTGTTGTTAATTGAGGGATTAATATTGGTGTAGACTCATGGGATTAAAATAAAAGCTTTTATTCAGAGTAGTAGCGTCTTTAGTTGCAAGCTGGGAACAGGCAGACAGAGCCATGATTTTTATGCTCACCTGTTGGAGTGGGACTTGAAGTCAGAACGATATGAGGAGAGATGAGACAGTAGCCTAATACGGAAGGAGTGCTGCATTTTTGGATGTGCTGGATCAATTACACTTAATGGGAAAAAAATATCAAAGAACACCAAGCGATGATGTCACTGAATGTCACAACAGACCTGGAGGGGGCAGAGTGACCTGTGTTCTGCTGGTTGATTGACAGCTCAGTAGGTGAATGTGATATGACGTGTTCTTGCCATTAACTACTTGACCTTTCCGGCTGTCTGGACAACGGGGGGTGGGTCACTGCTCGATTCAATTTCTTTGAGCACTTCATTGGAAGGTATTTATAGTAGGTACTCTAAACGTAGCTGGAGTCTTGTTTCACAAAAAGAAAATGTTGGGTGATTGACTGACTCACAGTTGGTACAATCTTCAGGATTTGTTCATTGTCCGTTTGTGTGATAACTGTGCGTATAATCTCCTATCAGAATACTACCTCTTTGCCATGTACTTGACAAAGACAGTACAAAGTGTCCAGAAGTGAGCTTATTAACAATTATTGGCTCTGTTGTTCACTCTGGGCATTTATTGCTCAGACTGTGCTCTCTTACCTTTGCTGCAGCTCTGAGTCAATGCATCTGGGAAGGGTCAGACTCTGAGTTTTTGTATTTGCTTATTTAAAGGGAGGTTCTGGAATCATTTTGGGTTTAACTGGATGATGGACAAAGGGATGGCCAGCCAAACTGCTTCCAGGAGCTGAGTTGGCAGTTTAACGACTGTAATGCTGCTGGTTTTTAATGCTGCTTTAATGCCACTGAGCTCACTGACTTTGTAGAGAAACATTTTCCTGATAAATACGGGGTTGCAGGGATAGGGTGGGGTGGGGAGGAGTTGGGTCAGGGTAAGATGCACTTGGGAGGGGTGGTGCAGACTCGATGGGTCGAATGGCCTCCATCTGCTCCTGTAGGCTGTCCATGATTCGATACCATTGGCCATCAGGCTTTCCCAGGCCTCAGAAAGCCTGGGTGGGAGGTGAGAAGGGGGAGAAACATTGCAGCACTGCTTGTGGGTCAGGAGAAACAGCAGTGCCTCATCTCAGCTCATCAGGCTTCTCTATTTGCATGGAGTTGGGTCCATCTTGTTACCCATTGGATGCCCGTTGTAATCCAAATGAATCATAGAATCCCTACAGTGTGCCTAACAAGTCCACACTGACCCTTCAAAGAGTATCCCACCTAGACCCATTCCCCTAACCTATATTTACCCCTGACTAATGCAACTAACCTAAACATCCCTGGACACCATGGGTAATTTCCCATGGCCAGTTCACCTAACCAATGCAACTTTGATTTGTGGGAGGCAGCTGGAGCACCCAGAGGAAATCCGCACAGACACGGGGAGAACGTGCAAACTCCACACAGACAGTCGCCCAAGGCTGGAATTGAACCTGGGTCTCTGGTGCTGTGAGGAAGCAGTGCTTGCCGCTGAGCAACCGTACAACCCCAAACATTTGTGCTTTAATGAGGGAAGGGGTAGAGTTGAGTTCTGCTCTCGAGTTGTGGAATGGAACCATCTCCTTGCAATGAGAGCAACACCCTGAGATCTGAGATCAGAGCTCCCTCACTTTCCCACTAATAGCTGAGGCATCTGAATTACTCAGCTCTTCTATCTTCAATGAGCAGCCAAGCTTTTCTTTAAAGAACAAGAAATATGAAGCCCTTCAGTGCAAACGCAGGCCATTTGGCCCACACTAACCCAGACCCACCCCATCCCTGTATTGCCCATGGCTAGCCTGTAGACTGTGGGCAATTCAGCATGGCCAATCCACCCTCGCCTGCACGACTTTGGAACGTGGGAGGAAGCCACACAGACACAGGGAGAATGTGCAAACTCCATGCAGACATGTGCCTGAGGGTGGAATCAAACCCAGATTTCTACTGCTGTGAGGTAGTCGTGCTAACCACTGAGCTACTGTTGATCAAGTTGATACTCCAGTCACCTGACCCCTCTGCCTATCTAACCTACCCTGGTTAAGACCCAGTATTAACTGTCTCTCTCTATCTCTCTTCTGTTTCAGCGCAATCCCCCAATTATCGTCAATGATCTGTTCGAAGATATCAAGGATGGTGTAATGCTACTTGCCCTCTTGGAAGTTCTCTCGGGACAGAATCTGGTGAGTTTTTCAGCTTGAAACCAGTGCAGTGCCACCATCTCTCCTGCCAACTCGTCAGTGAGCAGCTGGACAATGAGTTACAATTCCAATCTGATTCAAGCAGGATTGTGGTACAAATACTCTCAGTGCATTATCTGGGTTGAAGAGGGAATACCTAAAATCATACAGTGCAAGGAGGCTGTTCACTCCTTCATGTCCGCGCCTCCTCTTTAAAAGAGCCAACTCACTCGACCGTACTACCCTGGTTCCTTCTGTACATGTTTCCTTTTCAAATATTCTGCTTCCGAAGTTGCTGCTAAATATGTGCCACCACTATCCCTTCACACACACAGTACATTCCAGATCCTAATACGCTCTGTGCCACCTTCAACTCTCCTCCGGCCCATTTGTCAATTATCTTCACCCCTTGTCCCTTGAATCCTGGCCCACCTGCCAGTGGGAACTGTCTCTTCCTGTTTCCTTGTCAAAACCCTCGGAACAACTCCGTGAAATCTCCCCTTAACCTTCTCCGTCTGAGGTGAAAAGCTCTAGTTTTTTCGGTCCCTCCGTGGAACTGTAAGCCCGTCATCACTCCCTCCATTTTAATAAATCTCTTTCCAAGGCTTTGACGTCTTCCCTAGAATGTGGGCACAGTACTCCCAACTCATGACAGGCGGTGACAGGCGAAGTTTTAGCACAATTCCCTTGGCTTTATGGATGATGCCTATTTTGTAAACTCAGTGGATTCTGAACGCTCATATTTGAAAAACCTCCTGAATTCCCCTCGTCACCATCACAGAGATACGTGCCCTTGCTCCCCTTGGTATCTGAGTGCTTCTTAGAACTGTGCTGACATACCCATTCTCGTTCAGCTTCCAGGAATCACCACCAGAATTGCATGTGAGGATGTTAACATTAAGATATAATAAAGCTTGATCACAGTGCACCCATAGATAAAGAGCCATCAGATGCTGCCTACCACAGCTCATACATATGCGAATGCCATTGGGTTGAAATACCAGGCACTAGCTGGTTCTTGTAAGGTTGGACTCTATTCAGGAGGAAGATGATGCTTCAGCCTTTCATACTTAGAATCATAGAATCCCTACAGTGTGGAAGCAGGCCATTCGGCCCATTACATCCACACTGCCCCTCTGAAGAGCTTCCCACCCAATCCTTGAAACCCCGCATTTCCCATGGTTAATCTATCCATCCTTGGTCACCATGGGCAATTTAGCATGCCCTATCCTCCACATCTTTGGACTGTGGGAAGAAACCAGAGCACCTGGAAGAAATCCACCCAGACATGGGGTGAATGTGCAAGCTCCACACGGTCACCCAAAGGTGGAATCAAACATGGGCCCTTGGCGCTGTGAGGCAGCAGTGCTAACCACTGTGCCACCCTGTCAGTCAATGTATCTTTTCGCTTCTGAGAACAGCCATAGAGAGTGGGCATAACAGGCCTAATGCTGAGTCATGAACCCAGTTCCTCCTTGGATTCACAGTGACAGTGTGCCCACTTTGGTCTGATGTTCGAGTCTCATACAGCTCTGCCTGTCCAACTGCTCCAAAGATGCACTCGTGAAGGCAATGTATTTCCAAAGTGAGGTGTGTGGGATGTGGAGGGGAAATTAAGGGCAGAGGTGTTTCTGTGCACCTACTGTCCTGGTCTTTCTACAGTTTGAGGGTTGGAAGTGCTGAAGCCAAGCCTTGTCAAATTGCTGTAATATACCTCACAGATGGTATACACGCTGCAGCAAAGGAGTGTTGATGCTGGAGGGAATAGATCAGGAAATGGATATTGGGCTTTCAGCCAAGTTGCTTTATCCTGGACCGGATCGAGCTGCTTGAGTGTTGTTGGCGCTGTTCCCATCCAGGCAAATAAAGATTACTCCGTTACACTCCTGACATATGCCACTTTAACGACAGTAAGGGGAGTCCGCCGATGGGTTACTCAACACAGCATATCCAGATTGATGTACTCTTCTGACATAGTATTCATACAGTTTGTCCCACCTATTGTCTGGTCAATGGTCAGCACCTAAGACATTGATAGTGGGGGTTTCAATGATGGCAATGCCATTGACTGTCATCAGAAGTGTCAGCTGCACATTGGAGGATGAAAGATAACTGATGAAAGCCACTATTTTCTTCAGCGCCCTGGAGTTTGCAGAGTTGAGGATAAAGGTCAAAGGCTCCAAAGTGATTTATCAAGCTAGTTACATTATGCCTTGCCAGTTGGGTATTGAATGTAATAGTTTTGGTGGGAAATGTACTTGTGAATAATCTGTGTTCTGGTTTTGCAGCCTTGTGAACAGGGGCGTAAATCAAAACGCATCCACTGGGTGAGCAACATTGGAACAGCTTTGAAGTTTCTGGAGGGCAGACGGGTAAGTGTGAATATCAGCTCTGCTTGCTTCTGGAGTGTCACATTTCTGTGTGAAATCCTTCACTTCGGGACAGCTTTTCAGTGATCACAAATACATCCAGTTGGGGCTAAGCAAGTGCTGATCTAAACTGGAAGTGTGACTCAAACCAGAGTTTATGGGATTGGGTATGACTTTGGTGGCAATAACTATATTTATCGGTGTGTCAAATATTCAGGGACTGTTTACCTGAATCTCTTAGACAAGGAGTGATCCTTCAGGACACGGACTTCTCACTGATGGCTGTACCTCATCTGTGTGGGTTTAAATATCTACTCGGATTTGCAACATGGACCAGAATCATAGAATCCCTAAGTCTGAGAGTAGACCATTTGGCCCATTGAGTCCACACTGACCCTCCAAAGAGCATCCCACCCAGACCCACCTTACCTCTATAGCCCTGCATTTCCCATGGCTAACCCACCTAGCCTGCACATCCCTGGACACTATGGGCAGTTTAACATGGCCACTCCATTTAATCTGCACATCTTTGGACTGTGGGAGAAAACAGAGCACCCGGAGTAAACCCACACAGACTTGGGGAGAATGTGCAAACTCCACACAGACAGTCACCTGAGACTGGAATTGAGCCTGGGTCCCTGGCGCTATGAGGCACCGGTGCTAACCACTTACCCATCATGCCACTCAAAGTTTCGACCCCCCCCCCCTCCCCCTCAAGGAATTTTGCTGCTGTTCATTGTTGGTGCAGGAGTTAAGCCTCAACAACTGAGGTGGTGACAAATCAGGCCAGCGCTGTAGCACTATCAAAAACAGAAATTGCAGGAGAAATTCGGCAGGTCTAGCAATACCTGTGGAGAGAAATCAGGGTTAACGTTTCAGATTCTGAAGAAGGATCACTGGTCCTGGAACATTAGATCTGATTTCTCTTCACAGATGCTTTTCCAGCAATTACTGTTTTTGTTTCTGATTTTTAGCATCCACAGTTCTTTCGTTTTTTTTTAACAATGGCTGAGACCATTGAATGAGAACAGGACTGTGCTTTCTTTATCCTTGCGTCTTACAGGTGCCGTGTGTGGCACATTTCAGGTGACACGGTGGCTCAGTGGTTAGCACTGCTGCCTCACAGGAACCTGGGTTTGATTCCACCCTTGGGCAACTGCCTGTGTGGAGTTCGCACATTCTGCGAGGGATTCCTCTGGGTGCTCTAGTTTCCTCCCACAGTCCAAATCTGTGCAGGGTAGGTGGATTAGCCATGGGAAATGCAGAATAGTGGGAATGGGGGCGGGTGCTCTTCAGAGGGTTGGTATGGGCTGAAGGGCCTGCTTCCACACTATAGAGATTCTGCTATGATTTATTTGCTACCCATCCCTATTTGGCCCTCAAACTGGGTGGCCTATGTAGAACGACAGGAGGAAAGCAAATCAACCACATTTGAGGACAAGGTAAATACAGCAGATTACTTTCCCTAAAGGACATGAGTGAACTAAATGAACTTATGTACCAATTGCTAATGGTTGTCATGGTCACCATTAGTGTATTGAAGGTTTATTAATTGAATTTAAATCCCACCAGCACTAGCCTGAATCTCTGGACTACTAGAGCTGAAAATGTGTTGCTGGAAAAGCGCAGCAGGTCAGGCAGCATCCAAGGAACAGGAGAATCGACGTTTTGGGCATAAGCCCAACCTCAGGCCCGAGACTTCGATTCTCCTGCCCCTCGGATGCTGCCTGACCTGCTGCGCTTTTCCAGCAACACATTTTTTTCAGCTCTGATCTCCAGCATCTGCAGTCCTCACTTTCTCCTCTCTGGACTACTAGTCCAGTGACATTATCAATACCACAGAGGAAATAACCTTTCCCCATTAAACTGAATTTTATTTTAAAAATGCACCTATTAAAAAAAAAACACTTGCCGTTCTCCCCCTCCAGTGGATGTAGTCTCATGATCTGAAGGTTCATCCTCCAACTGGATGTTTGCCATCTCTGGCACCATTCTGCTTGTAATAACTGTTTGACAGGGTTACGCCAAAGTGACTAAATTGGGTCAAAGGTTCAGTTTTGTTTCTGATCTAAACTCATCTTCAGTGAAAATGCTGGTTTCCTAATGTCAGTCTCTGTGACCGAGTCCCCAAAAGGAACTCACTGTGTGTCCCACTCCAACCCTTTCTCCTTCACCTTGTTGGAATTCTTGCTTGGGGACGGGATGGGGTTGAAATCCCTGGTGCCCCATTTTTCTATTCCCCCCCCACCCAGCTTCCCACATCAGGAGTATCTGGTGGGGAAGTGGGGGGGTTGGGGAATCGAAGGACTTTGCACTGCTGTAGATTTACTGCTTCATGCTGCTGTGCATTGTATCACCTTGAAGGCAGTTGCCGTGGTAACGTTTTTGGTGCTGACTCCATAGAATAAAATGTGCAAAAAAGATAACAGAGAAAGATTGGGGGGGAATAACAAAGGAATGCAAAAGCTCTTTTCAGAAATAAAGGTGAAATAATTACTTATTACGATGTTAAAAATTAATAATCACCAGGTATAATCCATCAGGTTTATTTGGAAGCTTCCAAATAGAGTCCTGTTGGACTATAGATGCACAGTGGCTCAGTGGTTAGCACCACTGTCTCACAGCACCAGAGACCCGGCTTCAATTCCCACCTCAGGCAACTGTCTGTGTGGAGTTTGTACATTGTCTGTGTGGGTATCCTCCAGGTGCTCAGGTTTCCTTCCACAGTCCAAAAATGTGCAGGTTAGGTGAATTGGCCACGCTAAATTGCCTGTAGTGTTAGGTGAAGGGGTAAACGAAGGGGAATGGGTCTGGGTGGGTTGCTGTTCAGGGGGTCGGTGTGGACTTGTTGGGCCGAAGGGCCTGTTTCCACACTGTAAAGTAATCTAACCTATAACCTGGTGTTGTGTGATTTTTAACTTTGTCCACCCCAGTCCAACACCGGCTCCTGCAAGTCATAACTTATTACGATGACATTTAGCATGAGATGACAAACAAAGTAATGTGGATGGTGGAAATAATACATAAAATTGCTGCTGTGGGGGTAGGGGATTCGCTCAGAGTAAATTGGATCCATCAGGTAAGTGAAATGGCATTTATCTCCTCATGGTATTATCTCTGGATTGTTAATCCAGAGACGAAAAGTGTGGTGCTGGAAAAGCACAGCTGATCAGGCAGCATCCGAGGAGCAGGACAGTCGATGTTTTGGGCATAAACCCTTCATCAGGAATATTGAGGGGGAAGGGGGACTGAGAGATAAATGGGGATGGGGGTGGGGCTCAGGGAAAAGCTATTTGCGAAGGCCATTGGTGGATGCAGGTGGGGGTTAATAGAGATAGGTCAGATAGGAGGGTGGAGTGGATTGGTGGGAAGGAAGATGGACAGGTCGGATAGTTCAAGAGGGCGGTGCCGAGTTGGAGGGTTGGACCTGGGATGAGCTGGGTTGGGGTGAGGTTTGGAAACTGGTGAAGCCGATGTTGATGACGTGTGGTTGGAGGGTTCCAAGGTGTTCCCTCCCCAGTTGTCAGGTGGCTTGGATTTATCAGTGGAGGAGACCCAGGACTTGTGTGTCCTTGGGAGAGTGTGAGGGGGAGTTGAAATGGTTCGGCCACAGGGCGGTGGGGTTGTTTGGTGTATGTGTCCCCAGGGTATTCCCTGAAACACTCCAGTTAGTGTTTTGGGGACCCATGTTCGAATCTTGCCAGGGCAGATGGTCGGATTTGAATTCAATAAATATCTGGAGTTAAAAGTCTAGGGATGACCACGAATCCATTGTCAATTGTTGGAAAAGCTCACCTGGATCACTAATGTCCTTCAGGGAAGGAAATCTGCCATCTTTACCTGGTCTGGCCAACATGTGACACCAGGCCTACAGCAATGTGGTTGACTTTTAACTGCCCTCTGGACAATTAGGGGTGGGCAATAAATGCTGGCCTCACTAGAGCTGCCCACATCACGTGAATGAATTAAAAAAAACTCCTGCTGAGAGAGCCAGGAAACTTATCCAACACAGATTAAATTCAAAATAATAGCTGAAGTGTGGGCCTGGATACCCACCATTTTATAACTAAAATCACAATGTTTTATCATTCCAGCCTGAATGATATAATGGATTTAAACAGTTAAATTCTGAAGAGGTTATGTAAACATAGCTTATAGGAAGTGAGGACTGCAGATGCTGGAGACCAGAGTTGAAAAATGTGATGCTGGAAAAACACAACAGGCCAGGCAGCATCCGAGGAACAGGAGAATCGATGTTCGGGCATAAGCCCTTCTTCAGGAATGAGGCTGGTGTGCCAGGCGGGCTGAGATAAAAGGTGGGGGGAGGGGCGCTGGGAATACAATCGTATGCCCAGCACGCTAAATATAGCTTGTGTTTAGAACAGAAATCCAACATTTTCCCAGCGTCCATCAGTTCTGAGGAAGAGTCACCAGAGCTGGAGCATTAACGCTGAGTTCTCTCCACAGGTGCTGCCAGATCTGCTGAGCTTTTCCAAACAATTTCTGTTTTTCTTTCGAGAAGGCAGATCGAGATGTTTAAAATGTTGAAAGTCGAATCGAAAGAGTAGACCCAGAGGAAGTATATCAGACAAGGGACTTCAGGACAAGGGATGACCACCTTGGAATTAGAACTAAACTGTTCAGGAGTGACCAAATTGCGGAAGTCTGGAATGCTGTCCACCAGATGGTTGTTGTAGTTGCTGGTCAGTTGGAGCTTTCAGGAGTGAGATCGATGGATATTTGTTAGGTAAGGTGGAGCATTGGCAAATGGAGTTGGAGTACAGATCCACCTGGATTTAATTGAATTACAGAGCAAGGCTGACTGGCTTCCCCTTTCTGTGCTACTGTTGGCTTCCTGAAGGTTAATGTATTTGAAGCAAACAGGTTAAGGGTCTGAGCTTGAATCTTGGAAGAAGGAATATCATACGAAACTGTTAAGTATTCACGAACTGACATTGCTGGTAGGAAGCTGTACACGAAAGATGTTGCAAAGTAAAGGAGTCTTATTGCAGGTTGAGAGGAGCCCGCGAGAGCTCACAGATTCACTTGTGAAATTAACACCAAAGACATAGACCTTTGTAAACAGTTGGGGTGGAACAGCTAACGGTTGCGTTGCATGCAGACAGAGCAAAGCATTTGACTAACCAAACACAAAATCTCTTTAATTCTTTTTGTCACGCTGCCAGTCGGTCTACAGAGGATCACCGGTCAGTGATCTCAGCATCACAAAACTCGTTTTTCCAGCCTGGTTGTGTTTGTGTAACGTGCTGTTTGCTGTTTCATGTGTTCCATCTGTGGCAAATCATCAATACACAAATACTCATTCCCTGCTGTTCATTAAATGGAATCTCGCATGTGTCATTGTCTTTCAAGTGGAAACTTACACATGTCCTGAAATTTAACATCAGTTTTTCACCACCCACACCCCACCCTCTGAAATGCCCTTTAGAAACCTCTCCGCCTCAACATTTACCTCTTTGATCAAACTTGCTGCTATTTTTCGAATATTCCCAGCGCTGACTGAGTGTTGTTTATTTTAATTGCTGTTTGAGATGTTTAAGTGCACAATTGTTTCACTGCTGAGTGCTATTACTGGCCTAGCTTCTTTCAGTATCTCTTCCTCTAGTGTACGAGGTTTGTCAGCAGTTACCATTAGCAGAACAGGCCTCCTCCTCACTGAAACCTCCTTGGTTAATTTAGTATTCTCTCTGACAGATGCCTTCAAACAATCTCGGAACACAGCGCTCCGCGTTTGTTTGCTGATGGCAATTTTCCTTTCTTTTTACTTAGGAAGATGAGCTTTCAGATGTGTTTTAATTTTTTTTTTACTTTGAGATAACTTTGAAAGGAAGAGTCAGGTTCGTATAATTGCATTTTTATCACATCTTTTCATCACCTTGGTCCTAAAGCCAATGTAGTATTTTTGAACCATTGTAATGTAGCAATGGGGGCTCGGCTAGCTCAGTTGGCAATGTAAAGGGACGTCAACAGCGTGGGTTCAATTCCCACACCAGCTGAGGTTACCATGAAGGACCCTCCTTCTCAACCTCTCCCCTCCTCTAAGGTGCAGTGAATCTCAGGTGAAACCACCAACCGTTCACTCTGCTGTGAGAGAGCAGCTGTATGATCTGCTAAGGTGACTTTATGTTTTAGAAGATAAAAGAATCCCTCCACTGTGGAAACAGGCCATTTGGCCCAACAAATCCACACCAACCCTCTGAAGAGTAACCCACCCAGACCCATTCCCCTTCCCCTTCCCTATTCCTCTACATTTATCCCTGAGTAATGCACCTGGCCTACACATCCCTGAACACTACAGGCAATTTAGCATGGCCAATTCACCTAACCCGCACATCGTCGGACTGTGGGAGGAAACCGGAGCACCTGGAGCAAACCCACTCAGACACGGGGAGAATGTGCAAACTCTACACAGACAGTCAGCCGAGGCTGGAATCGAACCTGGGCCCCTGATGCTGTGAGGCAGCAGTGCTAACCACTGAGCCACCATGTCGCTGTGTATGATGTGGCATATACAGATCCAAATTCTGCACAGTGTTAGAGACCAGACCAACCTCTTCAAAGTATTCAGGAGATAGTCTAGACCCTAATTTTTTTTTATTTTAAAGGTAAACATAAGGTGTTGTGTTCCAGTTGCGGTTCAATTGGTTAAACTGCAGATTTAAGATAAAACATACTTTATTTATTCACTATAGTTAAAATACAACAAAAGAAAGAAAGAATTGGAATAACAATGCTATTGAAAAACTTGACAACATAATAGATACAGTAACTATTACTAATTAACTGTTCCAGTCTAGTAACATCTCATAAACACACCCTTGGCAAAAGGCAAATTCAGAAAAAGGATTGTCTCACATGCGACTCCCATAGCAGGCAGAGAACACTCGGTTTTGGCTGTAAACGAGAGAGGGAAAAAAATAGCTTCCACCCCTTCAAGACCGTGAGAGCAACCAGAAATTCTGGTTCTGTGAGCGCTCGACCACACCCATTCAGGCTGCTTCTATTGCTCTGACTGAAAAACACCCAAGACTTTGTAAGCCGTTTATCTTCTCAGAACTGCTCGGCACCTGTTCCTCACTCTCTCTGTAAAATAAACCAGGACAAAACGCCCCTCTTAAAACCACAGCATCGTCGCATCAGTAAAAATTCTACAAACAGCAATTAGATTAAGACTTCTAATGAAGTAATTTGGTGAGGTGACCAGACTGATCTCCCCTGTAGGATTCCATGGGATCCCTCATATTCACCTTGTGGGTGGGGAGCGGGACAGTTTACCTCATTGGTAGCGAAGTCATTTTGGATGTCCTGATGTTGCTAATGGTGCGATGTAAATGAACAGTGTTTCATTCTATTTTTTAACAATGGCCAGAGGAGGCAAGACCATTTCCTAGAGTCATGGGGTCATAGAGACGTACAGCTCAGAAACAGACCCTTTTGTCCAACTTGTCCATGCCAACCAGATATCCTAATGTAATCTAGTCCCACTTGCCAGCACTTGGCCCGTATCCCTCTAAACCTTTCTTGTGCATATACCCATCCAGATGCCTGTTAAATGCTGTAATTGTACCAGCCTCCACCACTTCCTCTGGCAGCTCATTCCATACACGCACCACCATCTGAGTGAAAACATAGGTTCGTTTTAAATCTTGCCCCTCCCACTTTAAACCTATTCCGTCTAGTTTTGGCATCCCCTGCCCTTTGGAAAAGACCTTGTCTGTTCACCCTATCCATGTCCCTCGTGATTTTGTAAACCTCTATAAGGTCAGCTCTCAGCCTCCAACTACTTTCATAGGAGCTCATTGGTGCGTGAAGGAGCAAAAATAGCAGTCATGCAGATGAGTTTGATAAAGATGGAAGTTATAGTATGATGTATTAAGTTCACTCTGTGGAGGATTTGTGAATTACACAATGGGATGTTGAAAACAAGCTGCATTTTTCTTACAGATTAAACTGGTCAACATCAATTCCACTGACATCGTTGATGGGAGGCCATCGATTGTGCTGGGTTTGATCTGGACCATCATCTTGTACTTCCAGGTTGGAATTCTGCGTCTCTTTACACCACCCCATTTTTGACTGAGCAGCTGTGTGTTCTGGGACCAGTGTTATTTTCAATATGGTTTCTCTTCCAACCCACAGATCGAGGAGTTGACCAGTAATCTGTCGCTGCTGTCATCGCTTTCCGGCAGCACCTCCTCCGTGGACAGTGCTGCCAACTCCGAGACTGGGAGCCCCCCGTCCAAGAGGAAGGTCGTCACCAAATTCAAGGGCAGTGCCAAGAAGGCTCTCCTGAAATGGGTGCATTACACTGTGGGAAAGTGAGTGTCACTTCACACCTCCTTCCAGTGGATAAGCAGATGACGTGCGTTGCGTTATCGTTTGTTTTTTTCTGACATTTTGTGCTGCTGTTGTGTTTGGGCCTGAAGTTCAGATTTTCAGCTCTCTCTGGGACTAGGATCAGATGCCAGGGCGAGATTTTTCAGTTGCCATCCGGCTCAATGTGCTGACATGGGGCCTATTCCTCGAGGTAGGCCCCAGTGCAGAAACAGTCCCACGTTACCCTGACGACAGGATCTCCCACCTGGGGTAATGGCCCCTCCTGCAGAATCTTTGATGATAGATCTTAGAGTGCCCGCCTGCCACCCCTCACCCTTTACTTACTTTCTGTCACCCTCTACTGGAAGAACTCTGATTGATCCTGCAGCTTTGATGGTGTTCCCACTACCTTTACCTGGACAGAGATCTTGTTGCTATGTCAATGAAGGTGATGCCCTATTGAATATCCCAGTTATTGACCATTTACCTCCCAGGGCAGGTTCGGGACCCAGAAACAGTCCCAACTTTTACTTCTCACTCACAGACGGAAAATGCAGCCTACTCTCTTTCTCTCTCTCTAGCTCTTTCTTGCTCTCTTTTCCTTTAGTTCTTGCACTTTCTATCTCTCTCTCTATCTCTGAATCACTCCTTCTCTCTTTCTATCTCTCTATCTCTCCCTCTCTCTCTATCTCCATTTCTGTCTCTGTCTCACTCTTTCTCTCTGTCTGTCACTTCATCCTATTCTCTCGCTCTCAATCTCTTTCATCAAATTTCTCTCTCCATCTCTCTCTCCTTTCTCCATCTCAATCTCTCTGTTTCTCTTTATATTTCTTTTCACCTCCCTCTCTCTACCTCCATTGCTTGCTTTCCATCTTCATCTGTCTGTCTCTATCCAACTATATGTCTGGCTGTCTGTCTATCTGTCTATCTATCTTTCCTTTACTACATTGTCTGCCTGACTTCCCTCTCTTCCACTCTCTGTCACTAGTGCTCAGTGTCTGGTCTGGGGAAGCGTGTGGAGTTGGGAGATGCTAAGGGCCTGGTTGTGACATTACTTCCAGCTTACACTTGCCACTTTTCTGTGGGAGGGAATTTGATTCAAACTCCCCATCCCCCTGCGCAGAAAATGGCAAAGTCATTATCAGAGTGTGGGAAAAGCAATCTCAGTGCCCTCCCACCCCTGCCAACATCATTCCCTCCACCATGGCCGAGGGACTAGAGCTGAGATTGAAATCACCCTTTCCCAAGTGGAATGTGGCTACATGGAGTTAGGCCACAGATCAACTGTCATTTCATTGGAAGGTGGAAAAGGGAGGATGTGGAATCTGAGCTGCTCCTGCTTCAGCCTTCCTAGTTTGGTACCAAAATGTCTTTGTTCCCAAATGACTGATGTTCTGATATTATTCTTAGCTGGATAAGATCTGGCCTCAGTTGAGGCAACATCTCCTAATTCCCCCAGTTGAAAGTCGTGCATGTGTCCAACCTTGCATCAGTGAGACAAATTAATTTCAGGCGAAAATCATGTTCTCCTAGAAGGAAGAACTGGTAAGATGTATGAGTGACACATTATGGTCTGACAAGCTCCTTCAATGGAGCTCTAGTATAATTTGTACATTCATTTCCAAATAGCATTGTTTTCTATTTCCCTTCTCTCCCTGCTTGGGCTGTGACAAAGTATTCAAACCCTTTATGGACTGATTCAAATCAGAAGCCTGTGGGGGCTTTAGTGAGGGTACAGAAATGATTTACCAGGATGTTGCCTGGTTTGGAGGGTATTTGTAACGAGGAGAGATTGGACAAACCTGCTTTGTTTTCTCTTGAACGTCGGAGGCAGAGGGGAGACCTGATAGAAATTTTCAAAATTACGAAAGGCACGGTCAGGATCAGAAGAGTCATGGAATCATAGATATGTACAGCATGGAAACAGACCCTTCGGTCCAACTCATCCATGCCGACCAGATATCCCAACCCAATCTAGTCCCATTTGCTAGCACCCGGCCCATATCCCTCTAAACCCTTCCTATTCATATACCCATGCAAATGCCTTTAAATGTTGTAATTGTACTAGCCTCCACCACATCCTCTGACAGCTCATTCCATACACGTACCACTCTGCGTGTAAAAGTTGCCCCTTAGGTCCCTTTTCTATCTTTTCCCTCTCACCCTAAACCAATGCCCTCTAGTTACGGACTCCCACACCCCAGGAAAAAGACCTTGTCTATTTACCCTATCTATGTCCCTAATGATTTTATAAACCTCTATAAAGTCACCCCTCAGCCTCCGACACTCCAGGGAAAACAGCCCCAGCCGATTCAGCCTCTCCCTATAGCTTAAATCTTCCAACCCTGGCAACATCCATGTAAATCTTTCTGAACCCTTTCAAGTTTCACAACATTCTTCTGATAGGAAGAAGACCAGAATTGCACACAATATTCCAATAGTGGCCTAACCAATGTCCTGTACAGCCGCAACATGACCTCCCAACTCCTGTACTCAATACTCTGACCAATAAAGGAAAGAATACCAAACACCTCCTTCACTATCCTATCTACCTGTGACTCCACTTTCAAGGAGCTATGAACCTGCACTCCAAGGTCTCTTTGTTCAGCAGCACTCCCCAGGACCTCAGATGGAGTCTTTCTCCCATGGTAGAAATGTCAATACTTGGCAGCATGGGTTTAAGGTAAAAGGGGGTAAGTTTAAAGGAGATGTGAGAGGCAGGTTTTTTTTATACAGAGGGCAGTAAGTGCTTGGAATGTGCTGCCAGAGGTGAAAGCCAATACAAGACTTAAGAGGCATCCCGACAGGTACATGAATAGAGACAAAAAAAACTGCAAGTGCTGGAATCCAAATTAGACAAGCTGGAGGCTGGAAGAGCACACCAAGGCAGACAGCATCAGGAGATATGGATAGTGTAGAGGCAAGAGGTTTGTAGTTGCAGAAAGGTGTCCCATGTTAGTGCAGGCTTGGTGGGCCGAAGGGCCTGTTACTGTGCAGGACTGTTCTATGCTCTTTATCACCGTGATTTGTGTAATCCGTCCCAAACATGTTGCTGCCGCTTGGGATGCCCATTTAATGCTTCATACTTGGTGCGACGCCAAACTGAAGCTTGGGGAGATGGTGGGAGTGGGGGAGAGTTGCTGAGTGGGCCTGGTGGGAGGAGAGGTTCAAACACTGAGGGCTACAAGAGACAATTGAAGGCAGGCGGGCTCTGTCAGCCTCAGCGATCGAGTCTCTGAGCTGGATTAGTCTGTGTCACTGACACCTGACCCTTCCCAAAAAAAGGTCATGTGCTTTGAAAGCGCCCTCACACTCAATCTTTCGCCTGGGCACCCTACAGCCCGGATTAAGTTCTCAAATTTCAAATTGGGCCTTGATTTTTAAAGTCAAAAAGTATGGTGCTGAAAAAGCACAGCAAGTGAGGTAACATCCAAGGAGCAGGAGAATCGATATTTCAAGCATAAGCACTTCATCAGACATTCCTGATGAAGGGCTTATGCTCAAAACGGTGACTCTCTTGCTCCTCAGATGCTGCCTGACCGGCTGTGCTTTTCCAGCACAACACTTTTTGATTGCGGTGTCCAGCATCTGCAGTCCTCAATTTCTCCCCCTTGACTTTTAAAACAGGAAGTCTAATGGCGAGCATCTAACAATTGTTGTAAAGACCCACCCGGTTCTCTATGACCTTTAGGGTAGGGAATCTGCCATCCTGACCTGGTCAGGCCTACATGTCACCCCAGAGCTACAGCGATTTGGTTGACTCTTAATTGGCAATTAAGCATAGACAATAAATGCAGGCCTTGCCAATGATGTCCTCAATCCATGAGTGAATGTCCAGCCAGGCCATCCCTTTGAGAGAGGACAAAGGGAACATCCAGGGTGTGAGTGAGGCCTGCCTCTGAGTGGCTAAACCTGTCCTATGGCCTGTGGGAACCTTGCAGGCTGAATGGAAGGATCCCACTGGGCTTTCTTTCATTGGTCTTCAGACCTGGATGGAGTATTGGCTGCATGAGGGTGTGGATTCAAGATTAGAGTGGTGCTGGAAAAGCACAGCAGCATCCGGGGAGCAGGAAAAGCGACATTTCAGGCAAAAGCCCTTCATCAGGAATGGGCTCCTGATGAAAGGCTTTTGCCCGAAACGTCGATTTTCCTGCTCCCCGGATGCTGCCTGACCTGCTGTGCTTTTCCAGCAGCATTCTAACCTTGACTCCAATCTCCAGCATCTGCAGTACCCACTTCTGCCTCAGGGTGTGGATTCCCAATGCCTGGCTCTGTGAAAATGGCCTGGAATGGGCCGGAGGGTGGGACCCAGGGAACCGGAGCGCAGGCCCGTGGCGCTGTTTAGGTGCATGGCCTGGATCCGATCCCAGTTTGGATGCACAGCTTTCAATTTGACTTTAAATGGAGCGTGCGGAGGTGTTAGTGACTGTGGTTGGCTTGAAGCAGCTCCTATTTGTGGGAATGGTGCTTTGTCTTTGAGCTCACTATTAGATTAGAGAGAGAAAGGGCAATGGAAACAACAAAAGCTGCTTCTTTAAAGATTCCTGAGAGTGTTGAGGTTGAAAAGACCTCCGAATGGAGTCTTCCTGATACCCAGCAGATGGGTTTTCAGCTCCCATCAGAATTCTAGGATGGCCCAGGGATTCTCCTAAGCTCCAACCCTTTGTGAGGATGTGCACAAATTCGCTGGTCAGTGGCTGTTTGTAACAGTCAAGGAAGGTCATGGGGAAATAGTAAATTTCAGCAGATCTGATCTGCAACCCCCTCCATCACTGGGGCTGGTTTCCAGCCTTTAGAAATCCGGTGGTGGGGGGGGAGCTTTGTTGTGGATTATGACTCTACTCTTTGCGCTCTGCCCTCTGACCTTTGACCCCTGTAGGGTTTAACCTCAAGTGTTCTAATGTAACATGGCTGCTCACAAGCGCGTGCTGTCTGTTTTTGAAGGCGAATTGGTATCGAGGTGAAGGATTTTGGGCAGAGCTGGAGGAGTGGATTCACCTTTCATTCCGTCATTCACGCTATCCGCCCGGATCTGACAGACTTGGAGAAGGTCCGGAGCCGGTCAAACCGGGAGAACTTGGAAAGTGCTTTCTCCATCGCTGAAAATCACCTGGGAATTCCGAGGATCCTCGATCCTGAAGGTACTTGACTTTGGCTCTTGGTTGGTTTGCCGCTCCATCTAAACCTGACAGTATTATCAGGTTGGGAATCTCCTGGAATTCCAAAGGGATTTAGGATGACCGTAACATCCTGTGGATTTAGGATGGCCATAAAGACTTTGAAGAGTGTGCAGGAGAGATTTACTCACATGGTTTGATGTGAAAATAATACAATGGATAAGATTTTAAGGTTATGTGGATAGACTGGAGAAGCTGGGATTACTGTTCTGCGAGCAGAGAAAGGAAAGGGGAGATTGTAAAATTATGAAGGGTTTGAATAAAGTCCATAAAGAGAAATAATCTCCAACAGATGATGGGTGAGCAACCAGAAGACCCAGACTTAAGGGGATTGGTTAAAAAAGAGAGAGGCAACATGAGCAGCAGTGCTATAAAAACACAAGTGAAGGGCTAAGGAATGCTGTGTTTGATAGACTGTGGATGCAAATTCAACAGTTACCTTCAAATGGAATTGAATAAAGGCATGAAGGAGAGAAAGATTATAAGTGTATGGGAAAAATCCGCAGAATGGGGCTAGCTAGTTTCGTAAGAATGTGTTTAATCGTGATTGCCCTCTTCTGAGCTCAGCTCTTCTATGATGACCCCTTTCAGCCACTATCAAACCAGTGGGAGTCCAGCTTTATTCAAGAGGTCTTCCAGGCAGAGTCGGTGCAAGTAAACGGGACAAATCTCAACCCCATTGCCCAGAGGTTGAGTGCGCTATTAGCTTCAGTACTGAGGGAGTGCTGCATTGTCAGGGAGGGTAGTGCTGTATTTTAGGTAAGGCATTACTCTGAGACCCCTGGGCTTCAGTGGATGTGTCTCACGATGCTGGCCGACATTTGTGGGTAGCATGGTGGTTCAATGGTTAGCACTGTTACCTCACAGTGCTAGGTACCCAGGTTCCATTCCCACCTTGGGTGACTGTCTGTCTGGGGTTTGCGTGTTCGCCCCTGTGTCTGTGTGGGTTTGCTCTGGTTTCCTCCCACAATCCAGGCAAGTGCAGGTCAGGTGAATTGGCCATGCTAAATTGCCCATCGTGTTAGGTATATTAGTCTGGGGTAAAGGTAGGGGAATGGGTCTGGGTGGGTTATCCTTCGGAGGGTCAGTGTGGACCTGTTGGGCCGAAGGGCCTGTTTCCATACTGTAGGGAATCTAATCTAACATTTAACCCTTAATCTATAGCACCTCCCCTTCGTCAACCCAACAAGACAATTAGGCAGGCATTCATTTGTGAAATCATGCCAATGTTTCAAAGAATAATTAATTGCTGGAAAGTGATCTGGGTTCTCATGAGAGTGTGAGATAGATGCATTAGAAGGGCAGGCTGTTTCTGAGATGCCTGTTGATGGAAAATTTCTTCAAATTCAGGAACGTCATTGAAGGTTCAGTCTCAGCCAGCAGTACCTACCATGGCTAAGGCAGGCAGGTAAACTTCTCTCATCCCTCAGAGCAGTATGTGAACCCTCACTTAGAATTTGGGACTTCTCTGATCTGCTTGGCTGCCCCGTACATTCAGGACTATCTCGATTCTGGGACACGTTTATACTGTCAGATTTTGCATATAGTGTTTTTGAATTTACAGCACAGAAACAGGCTGTTTGGCTCAGGTTGGTGTTATGTTCAAGTGGAAATATCTTCTCTCCACTTACAGGTTGATGAGATAATAAACACAGCCACTTAGTGTGTCACGGTGGCTCAGTGTTTGGCACTGACACCCCTTGGGACCTGGGTTCGATTCCAGCCGCAGGCGCCTGTCTGTGTGGACTTTGCACATTCTCCCCGTGTCTGCGTGGGTTTCCCCCAAGTGCTCTGGTTTGCTCCCACAGTCCAAAGGTGTGCAGTTTAGGTGGATTGGCCATGGGAAATATAGGGTAGGCGACTGGGTGGGATACTCTTCAGTTTGTCAGTTTGATTGGCTTACTTTCACAATGTAGGGAGACACTGACTACATCCTGTGAACATGACAATAATGTGTATATAGCCATATAACTCCTTTAGTCTAGATTAGAGTGGTGCTGGAAAAGCACAGCAGTTCAGGCAGCATCCGATGAGCAGTAAAATCGACGTTTCGGGCAAAAGCCCTTCATCAGGAATTCAGGAATATATAACTCCTTTAGCACATTGCTAATGTGCCAGATACTGCTAATGCTAAAACCACATTAAAAGACCCTGAGGAGTACTTATGGTTGCATTTTTATTTTTTTTTCTTCTTTTGAAAACTCTGCTTTCTTAAAATCATCATTTGATACAAAGAAAAGCCATTGTAATAGTAAACAATATCTACAGCTACGTAGGATTTTAAATTGTACTTATATTTTGAAAGTACTTTTCATCAAATAATTTCCAAGAATGAGACAATCAGCAAATTATTCATGGAGATTCATACACTGGTTTTCCCAAAGCAAACTAACTCAACAGTTTCTTGAGAAACTAATTTCCAAATGCCAGAGAGAACATATCAGCATTTCATAGAGTTTACAAAAAGCAGCATCCTTTGGAATGGAAATAACTGTGGTTATATTTTTAATAATGTCTACTTAATCTAACATTAACTCAATGCATCCCAACTAAAATTAGTTAATCTCCCTTTAATGAGTCTATATATTTGCATCTATTCTATTTCTGAGAAAGTGCACACTTTATCAAAGCTTTTTACCTTGAACTCATCAGGCCATTTTGCAAGAATACCCCTGTAAAGGGGAACAACAATTTATACTATATGATGAGAGAGCACTGATTGGTTGTGTGGACTCTAATTGCCAACCAATCAGTGCTCTTCCTTCATGCATTGTAAGTGCGTATTTTCTCAGAACTACTCAATCCTGTGTTTCATCTTACTCTCTTCCCAGTCTCTTCACTGTAGACAATCTACTTACAGTCATAGAGTCATATAGATGTACAGCACAGAAATAAACCCTTCGGTCCAACTTGTCCATGTCAACCCAATCTAGTCCCATTTGTCAGCAGTTGGCCTATATTCCTCCAAACCCTTCCTATTCATATACCCATCCAGATGCCTTTTAAATGTTGTAATTGTACCAGCCTCCACCATTTCCTCTGGCAGCTCATTCCATACATGCACCATCCTCTGCGTGAAAAAGTTGCCCCTTAGGTCACTTTTATATCTTTCCCTTCTCACTCTAGACCTATGCCCTCTCGTTCTGGACTCCCCCACCCCAGGGAAAAGACTTTGTCTATTTACTCTATCCATGCCCCTCATGATTTTATAAACCTCTGTAATGTCACCCCTCAGCCTCCAACACTCCAGGGAAAACAGCCCTCGTGCATTTAATCTCTCCCTATAGCTCAAAATTTACTGTACTCTGACTGTATTTCTGAATGTTCCAGGCCTGGTTTGGCGTAGTGGTTGCAGATTTGGTCACTGATTTATAAATACATTAATTTGAAAATAGCAGACTGTGGTTGTTCCACTTGAGCCATCTCTGCTTACACCTGAATCCTGAAATCCATGCACTATTCTACATATTTATGTGACTGCATCACTGGGGCGGATTCTATCCCCAGCTTCCCAGCCCCTTGACCTTTAGGCTTTCTGCACTACTTGACCTTAGATAGTTCCCAGCTGGGGCTTTGAGGACTGTGACTACTTTAGAATGTATTGGACTAAGGGCAGGATTGGTGCTTCTTCCACACCGGGGCTTTTTAGATTAGGTTAGGTTCCCTACAGTGTGGAAACAGGCCCTTTGGCCCAAGAACAGGCTGGGGCTGTTTTTCCTGGAGCGTCGGAGGCTGAGGGGTGACCTTATAGAGGTTTACAAAATTATGAGGGGCATGGAGAGGATAAATAGACAAAGTCTTTTCCCTGGGATCGGGGAGTCCAGAACTAGAGGGCATAGGTTTAAGGTGAGAGGGGCAAGATATAAAAGAGACCTACGGGGCAATCTTTCACACAGAGGGTGGCACGTGTATGGAATGAGTTGCCAGAGGAAGTGCTGGAGGCTGGTACAATTGCAACATTTAAGAGGCATTTGGATGGGTACATGAATAGGAAGGGTTTGGAGGGATATGGGCCGGGTGCTGGCAGGTGGGACTAGATTGGGTTGGGATATCTGGTCGGCATGGATGGGTTGGACCGAAGGGTCTGGACCGAAGGGTCTGTTTCCGTGCTATACATCTCTATGACTCTATGAACAAGACCACACTGACCCTCTGAAGAGTAACCCACCCAAACCCATTCCCTTACCCTATATTTACCCCTGACTAATGTACCTAACATTATGGGCAATTTAGCACGGCCACTTCATCAAACCTGCACGTCTTTCGACTGTGGGAGGAAACTGGAGCACCCAGAGGAACCCACACAGACACGGGGAGAATGTGCAAACTCCACATAGGCAGTCGCCCCAGGTCGGAATCGAATCTGGGTCCCTGGCGCTGTGAGGCAGCAGTGCTAACCACTGAGCCACTGTGCCAGCCGTGGGAGTTGGGACGGAGGTGGGAGTTGGTGGGGGGAGTCGGAGGTGGGATGCTACCCGGGGTACTTGGTGGTGCCTTAACACCTCCTTATTTGGTTTGGTGTCAAAGTTTGTCTGATGTACAGCCATGGTGCATCATGGGATAGTTCAAGGTGCTATGTAAAAGCAGTTTTTCGGTTGTTGTCAGGGATATATATATCCTCTGTATCACCAGGAAAACAACTTTCCACTCAAGTGGCAGCCAGCTTGCTGAGAGAGATGTGTGGAAATGACTGTCTGGCATTTCAGAAGAGGAGGAAAAATGTCAAGAGTTTTCGACTGGAGGTTGTCGAGCCTGAGCTGAACAAAGCCAGTTTCAGGCAGAGTTGGCAGCCACCCTGTTGACCAGTGCTGCAGACTGGACCCCTGACCCTTCAATTCTAACTAGCCAATCACCTTTCAGGGGCAGCCACACAACGTTTCCTCACGGGAGGTGATCTGGTCGGAGCTCATTCCTGCATCACACTTTTTAGATGCCAACAGGTCTGAGCTCGGGAGGTATGGTTAGTGAGTTTGCTGACGACACCAAAATTGGAGGTGTAGTGGACAGTGAAGAAGGTTACCTCGAAGTACTATGGGGCGTTGACCAGATGGGCCAAAGGGCCGAGAAATGGCAGATGGAGTTTAATTTAAATAATTGGGAAGTGTTGTATTTTGGAAAGGCAAATGAGGGCAGGAATTAATGGTAGTGTCCTGGGAAGTGTTGCTGCATGAAGAGACCTTGGAGTGCAGGTTCGTAGTTCCTTGAGGCTGGTGCCTCAGATAGACAGATGGAGAAGAAGGCAACTGGTATGCTTGCCTTTATTGGTCAGTGCATTGACTATAAGAGTTAGGAAGTCATGTTACAGTTGGGCAGTACATTGGTTAGGCCACTTTTGGATTAGTGTGTGCAATTCTGGTCTCTCTGCCACAGGAAATAAATTGTGAAACTTGAATGGGTTCAGAAAAGAATAACAAGGATGTTGCCAGGGTTGGAGGATTTGAGCTATGGAGAGAGTCTGAATAGGCTATTTTCCCTGGAACATTGGAGGCTGAGGGGTGATCTTATAGAGGTTAATGAAATCATGAGGGGCATAGATATGGCAAATAAGGTCGTTTTCCCAGGGTAGGGGAGTCCAAACCTAGAGAGTTTGAGGTGAGATGGGAAAGATATAAAAGGGATCTAAGGGGCAACTTTTTCACGCAGAAGATGGTGCATGTCTGGAATGAGCTGTCAGAGGAAGTGGTAGAGGCTGGCACAATTGCAGTATTTAAAGGGCATCTGGATGGGTATACAAATAGGAAGGGTTTAGAGGGATATGGGGCCAAATGGTGGCAAATGGGACTAGATTAATTTAGGACATCTGGTCAACATGACTGAGTTGGATCTAAGGGTCTGTTTCTGTGCTGTATAAATCTATGACTCTATAGGAGCTGACAGTCCCTGCCCAGAAAAGTTGATATCAAGGCCGAGCTGTCAGGATCACTGCTTGTTCTTCTCCACATCTTTTGGTCACACACACGGGCTGTTCTCTATCACCCATATCCTCTTGCAGTCCAACATGTCTCTGAGATCTCAACACTTCTTTTTCATCCCCAGTTTCCATGACCTCAATGCTGATGACTCTGCCTTCCGGAGCCCTGCTCCTAATCTCCGGCATTCTCTCCGTACAACAACAATGACTTATATTTATACAGCAGCTTTCACATCATGAAATATCCCAGGGTACTTCACAGAAGGGTTAGGAAACAAAGTATGACACCAAACTACATAAAGAGATATTAGATCAGGCGAATAAGAACTTTGTTAGAACAAAAGAAGGTTGAAAGGTATAAATTAAAGGTGGAAGGGGAGGGAGAGAGACAAAGAGATGCAGGGAGGGAATTCCAGAGTTTGTGGTATAGCCAACTGAAGTTATGGACACATGAATTAAATTGGATTGAATTGAATTAGTTTTATTGTCACATGTACTCAAATGAGTACAGTGAAAAGTTTATAAGCCACTACTTAAAGCACCATCTTAGCTACAAATGTATCTAGGTACTATCCTTAGTTACAGAATAGAGAAGTGAAGAAAACAGCGCATGGGGGCTCCATGTGGTCTGACTGCTGGCTGCCACCTCTGGACGAGGCCCTCCCCCCACTACCGTTCCACTCCAATCACTGGCTGCCACCTCTGTACTAGGCCGCTTACCCCCATTCCACTTCAGTCACTGGAAGACACCTCTGTATTAGGCCACCACCCTGTTCCACTCCTGTCACTGGCTGTCACCACGCTCTGTACTAGGCCGCTTACCCCCGTTCCACTCCAGTCACTGGCTGACATCATGCTCTGTACTAGGCCCCGTCCTGTTCCACTCCTGTCACTGGCTGACACCATCCTCTGTGTAAGGCCCCGTCTTATTCCACTCCTGTCATTGGCTGACACCACGCTCTGTACTAGGCCACTTACCCCCGGTCCACTCCAGTCACTGGCTGACACTATGCCCTGTGCTAGGCTGCTTACCCCCGTTCCAGTTTAGTCACTAGCGTCTCCGCTGACCCTGCTTCAGACTCAGAGACAGTGGCCGGGTATCTGAGGCCGAGAGAAGAGAGGAGACAGAGAGGAAAAAAAGGAGAAAGGGAACAGGTAGAGCAGAGGAGCTCCAGCTGGTGTGTCCAACTCTGCTGCCATCTTACCACATGCTGTGAAAGCCTCACTAACTCACCTCACCTATCTCTCTTCATCTTTGAGACAATCCTTTAAACCTGTTTTTAGTTTCAGCTTTGGGTCACCTGCCCTAATACCACCTTATTTGGTCTGCTGTCAAATTCTGTCTGATGTACAGCCAGGTAGCATCGTGGGACATTTCACTGTGTTCAAGGTGCTATGTAACAGCAGGCTTCCGTTGTTGTTAGGGAGGTAGGTCCTCTGTGTCGCTGGCCACAAAGGAAAACAACTCCAGTGACACTTTCCCCTCAGGCAGCTCCCAGCTTGCTGTAGAAGTGACTGCATTTCAGTTGAGGAGCAGAACCCCTGTCTCTAACGGAGTGATAATTTATGTACAGATGTGGATGTTGACAAACCCGATGAGAAGTCAATCATGACCTATGTGGCTCAGTTCCTGAAACATTACCCAAATCCACGCGAGACGGAGAATGAACCCCTTGAGGAAGAGGTAAGTCTTTTCCGCTGTTTCCCTTTCAATTTCACTTCAAATTCAATGAATGATACAGTGCAATAGGAGGCCATTTAGCCCTGCTGGAAGAGAATTCCAACTACTCCCAGCTGCCTGCTCTCTTCCTGCAGCTATGTGCATATTTATTCTTTTCAAGTGTAAACAGTATTCAATCCCCTTTTGGAAGTTACTGTTGACTTTGTTCCCACCACCCTTCCATTAAGCAGGTCCCTGATTGTCGCTGTTTGCTGGGTGAATGTTTGTTTAAACATGTTGTTTCCGTTTCTTTTCCCAACCTCTGTCCTCCTGCTGTTGAAAACAATTTCTCCTTATTGACGCTGATTATGGTCACCTCAGTAAGATCTCTTAAACTTCTCAGTCCGAGGGAGAACAAACCAGCTCCTTCTGCTTCCTCACATGACTGAAGGTGCACGATCTTTATTTTGGTATGATTCTAATAAATTTCTATTGTGGCTTTTATAAAACACGGAACAGTCTAGCACAGGAACAGGCCAATCGGCCCACAATGTTGTGCTGAACATGCCAACAAGTTAACCTTCTGCCTGCCCTTGGTCTATATCTCTCCATTGCTTACATGTTCATGTGTTTATCTAAAAGTTCTGAAATGCCCTTATTGTGTCTGCCTCAACCAGCACCCTCTGGCACCACATTCCAGACTCTGTGTAAAAAAACTTGCCCCTCACATCTCCTCTGAACTTGCCCCACTCACACCTTAAATACATGCTTCTTAGGTGATTCAGTTCTGGGAAAAAGGATTCTGAACGTCAACTCTATCTATACACCTTCACTCTGACATCCTCCTTAATACTTCAGTTTAGACTTTGTGAAGATTTATCATAACTTCCTAGATTTACCCAGCCCGATACCTTGGTAAATGTATCACTATCATACCTGAGTCAATGTCAGTACTGTCGGGAAGGGAATTCCCAGTGGTGGCAAGGGAATGGCAATATACCGTACACACTCGAGTAAAAGTCGACCTCATGCAAAAGTTGACCCCCTAGTTTTGGAGAAAGTGAGGACTGCAGATGCTGGAGACCAGAGTTGAAAGGTGTGGTGCTGGAAAAGCGCAGCAGGCCAGGCAGCATCCGAGGAGCGGGAGAATCGACGTATCGGGCATAAGCCCTTCTTCACCCCTATTTTTGGTCAAAACATCTGGAGATTTCCCTCTGGCTCATGTAAAAATCAACCCTAGTTCTTCACCGATAACAGCTTAACATTTGCGAGTCAAGGTATTATCGAGAGAAATGCAAGAGGAAACGGAGGGAATTGGAAGAACTTGGAGGGCATGTTTAAGACACATCAGGTCAGAGTCAGGTGACAACCTCCCTTTGTGTGCAGCTCAGCTGAGCTCACTCTCCCTGCAGCACTCGAGGGATACAGTCATATGCCTAGCTGAGGTTTTGAAATTTCTTCATTGTTTTGTGTAAAAAATGCCCTCCAGAAAAAACAAAAAAATACACAGCAGCGTTTAAACTCAAAGTTATTAAAAGTTCCTGAGAAGCCTACTATTTGCTTAGAGAGCAATTGGGTTTCTGCTTATGATTTTTAGATTTTGTTTTGAATTAGATTCCCTACAGTGTGGAAACAGGCCCTTCAGCCCAACAAGTCCACACCAACCCTCTGAAGAGTAACCCATCCAGATCCCTACATTCACCCCTGACCTACACATCACTGAACACTATGGGTAATTTAGCATGGCCTGTCTTTGGATTGTGGGAGGAAACCAGAGCACCCGGAGGAAACCCACGCAGAAATAGGGAAAACGTGCCAACTCCACACAGACAGTTGCCCGAAGTGGGAACTGAACTCGGGTCCCTGGCGCTGTGAGGCAGCAGTGCTAACCACTGAGCCACCGTGCCATCCAATACAGTATTTTGAACTGTAACATGAATTTCAGCCCTTTAGAGCTAGTATCCATGTAATAGTCGACCCCATAAATTTAACCTTAAACTATAGTCTAACAAATTTGACTTTTGCACGAGTGTATATGGTATTTCCAAGTCAAGATGCTGAGTAGCACGGAGGGGAATTGACAAGTGCTGACATTGCAAAATATCTGCTGCCCTTATCCTTCAATGTGCAAGTTGGTTTAGACATGGTACCCCAATATAAGATCAGCTGCTCTCTTCTGTTCTCTCATGTGCTCAGTTTGTTGCCAAGTTTACTTGATGTTTTTGAGCATTCTGTTTGGCAAATATAGGAGCAAAATACTGCATATGCTGGAATCTGTACTGGAAACAAAAAATGCTGGCGATCACAGTGGGTCAGGCAGCATCCGTGGAGAGAGAGCAAGCTAATGTTTCCAGTGCAAATGACTCGTAACATTAGCTTGCTCTCTCTCCACGGATGCTTCCTGACCCACTTTGATCTCTTCGGTAAATGGCTCCCTCATTCTCTCCTGAGGGTTTGTATCTGCCTCATTCACAACAAACTGTGAGGTTTATCACCAATTTATGGAACGTTGCGAGTTTGGGTTTGAGTGACGCCAACTAGGAATCGACAATGGTAAAGAGAGAAAATGCTGGAAACAGCAGATTTCTTAGCGTCGGTGGGGGGGGGGGTGGGGGGGGGGCGTGGAGTTAATGTTTTAGATTGAACGAGCCTTTGTCGGGACTGTGGGGGAGCTTAAAGATGTAACTGGTTATCAGCAAACTCAGCAAAACAGGGGGGTGTGACAGGAAAGAGAAGGGTGTAAACTGTGACCAGAGAGATTAACTGATGAAAGGGATGATAGTGCAAGGGCAAAACAGACAGTAACAGGATAAGAAATGAAACAATGTACATGGAGGGATTGGAGATGGGGATCGCAGAATAGTGTGGTGGACCAACCAGACCCCCCTCAAAATATATTAAGAAGGTAGTCTCCACTCTAACTTTTTCTTATGTTGAAAGTAAATATCAGGAGCTTTACTGCAGATACAATTTGATTTGTCAAACCACTCGACGTTAAGCAATACTCAATTTATTCAAACATTGCAGTTAAATACAACAAAGGAAAGAATTAATTGATTAACTTAACTTTTTTGAAATAAAAACAGAATAATAGATGCAGTGACTCTTACTAATTAACTGTTCCAATATGGTAATATCTCATAAAATTCAGAACACAGATTGTCTCAGATGCAAACCAGCAGCCTTGGAAGAAAACCCCCAGCTTTAGGCTAGATTCCAGAGAGGGAAAAATAACTTACACTTCCTCAAGCTCACAACAGCAGTTGTTGAAAGCTAAATCTAAGACCCCTAGTTCTGTGGGTGGGAGTGGGACCACGCCTGGTCAGGCTGCTTCTACTGTTCCAGCTTTCTAAAAAAAAACCCAAGGCTTCACAAGTTGTCTATCGTCTCATTGATGACTTGCCGCCTCCCATCCCCCACTATCTCTCTCTAAAGGAAACCATAGCTCTTAAAGCCACAGTATCATCACAATAGTGGAGAATTAAAATGACAAGTGAGTGGAAGCTCAGCGTCACAATCTGAACAGAGGTGCTGTGCAAAGCAGTTGTATCATCTAATTCTAAACCACCACCACCAACACCACCCTTCCTCCTCCCCCCCATTAAATAGAAAGAAATACAAGTAAATTGCTTTTTCACCTGGTGGAAGTGTTTGGAGCTTGACACAGTAAGACAGAACTAAGTTAAAAAGTCAGATAGCACACTCTTTGGGGTTCAATTGAGGACAGATTGGGAAGGGGATCAGAGTGTCCACGAGGTGAATGGCCCCTTTCAGAGGGTGAAATGGGGGGTGGGCGGCGGGGGGAATGGGTGTATTTAGCGAGGGCTTGATGGCAGAAGGAGCAGGGAATGGGCCCTTTAGTTTGGAGTCTGTTGGTGCGGACAATCAGGACAACGGAGAACCCCATCGCGATGCTGTTCAGACTCTAATAACGTAGAGCGCCTCCTGACGTTTATTTGCACTGTTGCTTCTGTTTGTGGCCCATCAGCGAGAAGACAGACTGGTGCTGAGGGAGGCGAGAGCGTGGCTTGAGCAGTTTGAAAGAGATATCACGAGGATGCAAGTGGCCGAGGCTGGACTCCAGGAACGATACGAGGTGGGTCAGCACCGTCCACCTCTTGCATCTTTTCTCAGGGATGGTCAAAGCGATCCCTTTACAACAATACAGACAGAAAGAAAATACTCCCTTCTTGTGGAAGGATCCAGAACAGGGGAACGTGACCTTAAAATAAACGTAAGGTCAGGTCAGGAGATACTTCACTCATAAAAAGTCAACATTTGCCACTCGCCCTCCTTGACAAGGCTGTGCTTTTTGGGGCTGAACTAAATCTCAAGGGGCTGATTCTTGTTGGAATGTGCTTTCGAGTGTTGTGAGTGGAATTAAGGAACAACTCAGTTACAAACCAACAGCAGGCTTGAGGGTCTGAATGGACTCCTGTTCTGAAAGACCTTGCCCATTTTCTCCCATTGCCCCATCTTCAATCTTTCATGGGATATGTGCATTGCTGGCAAGGTTAGGATTTGAATACCAGCCTGATTGTGATTGAACTAAGTGAGTTATTTTAGAGGGCCATTAAGAGTCAACTAAAAGGCATTAATGGATCAGACTAATCGCTCATAACTGCCATGGTTCCTACTACTGAGGCTGCTCCTCCAGCGCTGTGCACAGTGGCTCACTATTTAGCACTGCTGCCTCATAGCGACAGGGACCTGGGTTCGATTCCAGCCCTGGGTGACTGTGTGGAGTTTGTACGTTCTCCCCATGTCTGTGTGGATTTTCTCTAACAGTCCAAAGATGTGCAGTTTAGGTGAATTGGCCGTGCTAAATTACCCCATAGTATTTAGGGATGTGTAGGTTAGGTGTGTTAGTCTGAGGTAAACGTAGAGTAATAGGTCTGGGTGGGTTACATTTGGAGGGTTGGTGTGGGCCAAAGGGCCTGTTTAATGCTATGATCCTATGATTAAATTCCACATTTCATCTTGGTGGGACCTGAACCCATATCCCGAGAGACTGAGTTGCAGTGGGAGTGGAGCATGTCCCTCAGAGCTTAAGCTGGGGCTTTTGGTTTACCATGACACCACTGTCGCTATCTCATTTTCACAGTGGACCATCAACCCTTCATTTGCATGGTCACTCACTTTATGTTAATCTCAGTGCTGGGTGTCCACAGATTCACTGACACTGAGCAGGAAGGGGGACTGACGGCTGAGGGCCCCTGCTGGAATTTCTAAGAAATGGGAATTCCCTACCAGCAATTTCCCCTCCTCCAGCCAGTGGACGCTGAAGACAGCACTAACTGAGACCAGTGTCCACAGACTACGCACTGACAGGATGAACTCTTGTGAGTCATAGCTGGGGGGGGGGTTTGGTTTCTGCTTTATTTGCAATCCATCCACCTGCAACTGTGCCAAGCTTTGAGCAATTCGCCAGGATCCAGGTCAAATTAGTTGGTGTGATGGGCATTCTGTTTGCCAATGTTGACTTCCTCCAGAGCCATTACACTGTGGCTGCAGAGTATACCATCCATAGGAGGGCCTGCGCACACACTCCCACTCCCAAACTCCCCCCTCCTTTCTCAAGGGCAAGTAGGCATGAAAACCAACAGCCACGCCTCAAGCCTGGATTTGTAACACCCCCCCATATTCTAACTGCTGGATATCTTAGCAGAAAAAGCTATGTCTCTGTAATAGTGGTCAGTTAAGATTAAATTCCCTACAGAATGGAAACAGGCCATTTGGCCCCACAAGTCCACACTGACCCTCCAGAGAGTAACCCACCCAGGCCCATTCCCCTATATTTACCACATGCATACACATCCCTGAACACTATGGGCAACTTAGCACGGTCAATTCACTTAGCCTGCACATCTTTGGACAGTGGGAGGAAATTGGAGGAAACCTACGCAGACACGGGGAGAATGTGCAAACTCCATGCAGACAGTCACCTGAGGCTGGAATCGAGCCCAGGTCCCTGGTGCCGTGAGGCAGCAGTGCTAACCACTGAGCCACTGTGTTGCCTGAATGCAGGGCCATCTTCACCTCAGTCTCTACTCGACTGGCAGAGCTGTTTGCTGATTTAATAGGATGATTCTGAATGATTCTGAAACCTATTCAGAATTTCGCGTAAGTGGGAAGTCACTCTATGTGTGAATACATTAAAGTCACCATAACCCTACCAGACTGCTCTCCCGCCAGAGAGAGATCGCTGGTGGTGGTGTCAGCTGAGGGTAAGCACACCCTCAGACAAGAGGAGAAGTTGAGAAGGAGAGTCCTTCCTGGTTACAGCAGCCAATGTGGGAATTGAACCCATGCTGTTGGCATCACTCACTAGCTGCCTGAGCTAACTGAGCACCTCGTGTTAATGCAGCAATGACTTCCTGTTTTGATTCCATCGCTCTGTTTTATGCTGTTGCCTTTGTCCGTACTTTTCTTCAGTTGTTCAAGAGTTTTCGAGGCCAGTACGAGGTTAAAAAGAAGCACGTGGAGGTTTTAATTCAGCCCTCACAGAAAGATGGGAAACTGTCGCTGGATCAAGTCACGGTTAAGCAAGTCTGGGAGAGAGTGTCGGCCAGGGTGAGTTTTCAGAGCACGGACTCTGCAAGGTCATACTCCAGTCTTTTCCTTTCTCCCATCAGTCTTTGTGTGCAGTATTATCTGATGATTTGCACTCGGAGCGGGAGCAGTAAGTGTGAGCCTTCTAGAGATGGCTCGCATTTGCACGTGGTCACAGACTTTGTGTGCCCAGCAATGCCACTGTATTCTGCTCATAAATTTCCATTCCATCCTCGTGCCTGGAGTCAGATGAGTCAATAAAATAAACAAGGAAGACGTTATATTTGAACAGAACCCTTTTCATCTTCACAATCGCTTCTTTTTGAAGTCGATTGTGGATGAACAGTTGAGAGTGTGGTGCTGGAAAAGCACAGCAGGTCAGGCAGCATCGGAGGAGCAGGAGAATCGACGTTTCGGGCAAGAGTCCTTCATCAGGAATGACCAGTTCCTTCCTGGTGGCCCTTCATGACGAAGGGCTCCGGCCTGAAACGGCGACTCTCCTGCTCCTCGGATGCTGCCTGACCTGCTGTGCTTTTCCAGCACCACGCTCTCGACTCTGATCTCCAGCATCTGCAGACCTCACTTTCTCCCTGTAATAAACAGTAGCCAACAATTACACAGTAAGGTCCCACACATCGACTGGGCGTGTTTTCTTGGTGATGTTGGCTGAGGGATCAGTCTCCTTAGTAAAAGAGTCAATACCCTGGGCCGGAATTTCTAGAGGAGGAACAGGAGGTTTGGAAAGAGTTTGAAGAGAATCTGTTTCACCCAGCAGGTGGAATTCACTGAATAAAAACCGAAAGAACTGCAGGTGCTGTAAATCAGAAAAAAACCCAGAAATGGCAAGAAAAGCTCAGCGAGTCTGGCAGGGTCTGTCGAGAGAACTCAAAAGTTAACATTTTGGGTCCAGTTCTGAGGAAGGGTCACTGAATCTGAAACGTCGACTCTGATTTTTCTTCACGGATGCTGCCAGACCCGCTGAGCTTTTCCAGCAACTTCTATCTTTGTCTGTGAGGTATAATTCACTGCCTTTTGCTTTGTGGGGGCAGGAACCCTCAAGACATTTGAAACCTGTTTGGATGAACCCTCGACATGTCATTGGACACAAGGCCGCAGGCCAAGTCTTGGAAAACTAGACTGGAGTAGTTAGATGCTTGGTGACCAGTATAGTACAATGGGCTGAAGAGCCTTTTTTCTAAGCTGTAAGAAACTCCGTAAATTGTCTCCAGGATAGAACTCTGAGCTGTTTTGCATGCAGCCCAACAGCTTCATTTACATCAGTCTCAGCAACACTTCCAGTAGATCCTCCAGTGTGCGGCACACTTGTCAGTATTCCAGTGAAATACTCGCCAAGATTGAGTGTCGGGGGCGGGACTTGAACTCTCAACATCCTACCAAAGAGACTGTTCATCGCCTTAAGTTGGCTGCAAATAAGCAGCCTTCCTGATGTCAAAACTCCTTTAAGGCTCTTAAAGCCAGTTAATCACATTAAATTAAATTAAACCAAATTGAACCAAATAAGCCAAATTAAAAGACGCTAGTCTCTTCAAGGGGGATTATAATAATATTCAATATTCAAAATTTAAATGAACAAATTCAAATGAAAATATAATTTCTTTGATTGTCCTTCAGTAACTGTGGGGAGCACCTGCAGTGAATCTATGGCGTAGAGTGTTTAGAATCTGGATTACATGTGAATATGGGTGTGGGAATAAATGTCTTTCTTCCCCCACATTTATTTCTGATCACTCTCTAACATCCTCAGCTATACCGAGAGTTGGAGTTGTTCCTTCATTGTGTCCGGGAAACGGTTTTGAGAACATCCTCCATTTGCCTTTCACAATGTTTTTTTAATCTCTCTGAGGCAGGCAAATTGTCAAAGCTATCACCATGGACTGAGGACAAAGGGGCTTGTTGGCAGGGTGCTGTACCTGCAGGGACAAAGTGGCTCAGTGGTCAGTGCTGCTGCCTCATAGGGCCAGGGATCTGGGTTCGATTCTAGCCTCGGGTGACTGTCTGTATGGAGTTTGCACGTTCTGCCTGGGTTTCCTCTAGCAGTCCAAAGAGGTAGCGGTTAGATGGATTCCATTATCGAATTCCCTAGTGTGAAAACAGGCCCCACATTGACCCTCCGAAGAGTGACCCATTCCCTTCCCCTATTATTCTACATTAATGTACCTAACCTACACATCCCTGGGCACTACGTGGCCAATTCACCTCACCCTGCATGTCTTTGGATTGTGGGAGGAACCCGGAGGAAAGTCGCCCGAGACTGGAATTGAACCTGGGTCCCTAGCGCTGTAAGGCAGCAGTGCTAACCACTGAGCTCTGTACATTCTGTGACTAACCTACTTAACCTGGACACTATGGGAAATGTAGCGTGGCCTATCCACTGCACACCTTTAGAAGGTAAACAGAGCACCTGGAGGAAACCCACGCAGACATGGGGAAAATGTGTGAACTCCACACACACAGTCATCCCAAGGCTGGAATTGAACCTGGGTCCCTGGCGCCATGAAGCCGCAGTGCTAACCTCTGCCCATAGTGTTCAGGAATGTGCAGGCTGGGTGGGTTAGCCATGGGGGTTACAGGGATTGGGGGGTTACAGGGATTGGGGGGTTACAGGGATTGGGGGGTTACAGGGATTGGGGGGTTACAGGGATTGGGGGGTTACAGGGATGGGAGGTTACAGGGATTGGGGGGTTACAGGGATGGGGGTTACAGGGATTGGGGGGTTACAGGGATTGGGGGGTTACAGGGATTGGGGGGTTACAGGGATTGGGAGGTTACAGGGATTGGGGGGTTACAGGGATTGGGAGGTTACAGGGATTGGGGGGTTACAGGGATGGGGGGATTATGGGTGGGACTCTCATCAGAGGGTCAGTGTGGACTTGATGGGCCAAATGGCCTGCTCCCATGCTGGGAGGGATTCTTTTATGGGCAGCGAGCTGGTACGATGTCACTGAGCCCAAGTTGCTCTTTCCCTGATTGTAAGAAATAGGAAGGCTGTTACATGCTGATTTTTCTGTTCCTCAGCTTCTGGATTGGCACATCATGCTGGACAAGTCACTGCCCTCGCCCCTGGGCACCATCGGAGCCTGGCTGCACAGAGTGGAGACTATTCTCGGGGAAGAGATTGTCATCCAGCAGGCCCATGATGAGACGGCCAACATCATCCACAGGAAACTGGAGCAACATAAGGTGAGTTTGTGGTGGTGGTGGGCGGGTTGGCGGAGGAAGTGTTGGGAGCCGTCGCTGGGCAATGCCAGGCCTGTATCTGGGTCCCTGGTGCTGTGAGGCCGCTGTGCTAACCACGAGCCACCGTGCCACCTTGCTAAACTGCCCAGGGATGTGCAGACTGGACAATCCACAATTGGCAAGCAACCGTGGTCTTCTGGTGGTCCACTCCCACAAAAGCCATGAAAGTTTGACCAAACCCAATTTGGAGTCCAGGCCCCAGATCAAACCGGGCAGAGAGAGGAGAAAGGAGCCTACGCATAATATGACAGGAAGTTCCTGGGCTGAGTGGTTCTCGATCAGCTGGTGTGAGGCTCTGTATCAACTCCAGCAACATTAACCCACGTAAATCTCTCAGCTGGCAGACCAGAAGTAAGAATTTTAGAGGCAGAGGAGAAGGGGCTGGCTTGTTAGTGAGGGCAAAGAAGGAAGAGTAAACGGCGACGCAGTGGAAGCATCAGCAGTCCACACTTTCTCCCGGCAGTGTTTGAGACAGGACTTGCATTTGTCTAGCACCTTTTGCATTAGCAGCACAGCCCACAGTGCTTCACAGACAAAGACTGACTTCTGGAGCACACACATGAGCTTGGGACAGGTCAGGGCTCCCGTTTTTCCAGGATCTTCATTATCTGTGAGCACAGGCTGGGCCCCAGCTCAGCTCTTACAGCCAGGGCACTGGAGTGTCACCCTTACCCTCACTTTCATGTCTCTGGAGTGGGGCTTGAATCCCAGCAACCTCCTGAGTCAGAGCTGAGTCCGTTACCGTCTGTAATAATCTGATGTGTGTCTGCTGCGGAGCACTATGGATACCCCCAGGTTTCAACTTGAGACAAAGTCGACCTTGTCTCCGTTGCTCTCATCCTGCGCCCAGTGAGGATCCCATTGGAATATGGGACTAATTGAACTCCTCATGGTTTGAATCATCTGGAGTCACACCCAGAGTCCAATCCTTTGGCTATGAATTGTGCATTCATAGTGTTTAGATTCCCTACAGTGTGGAAACAGGCCCTTTGGCCCAACAACCCAGACCCATTTCCCTCCTAACACTAACACTATGGGCAATTCACCTGACCTGCACATCTTTGTGACTGTGGGAGGAAACCCACGCAGACATGGGGAGAATGTGCAAACTCCACACAGACAGTCACCTGAGGCCAGAATCGAACCTGGGACCCTGGTGCTGTGAGACAGCAATGCTAACCACTGAGCCACTGAGCCACCGTGCCACCCCTAAGCAGCTGCTTATTTTTGTGATGTAATGAGTGACTATCCAGAGTAAAGCTCTGTTCTGATGAAGAGTCACCTGGACTAGTAACGTTAGGTTGCTCTATCTCCGTGGATGCTGCCGGGCCCCGCTGTGACCTCCAGTGTTTGTTGTTTCCAGCACGGATTCAGTTTTGATCATTTTCCAGCACTAACTTGTATTTGTTTCCTTGCCAGGACGTGATAAAGGCGTTAGAAGGTCACAAACAAATCTTCCACCAGATCCACAGGGCAGGATCTGTGAATGGGGTCCCAATCCCAGCAGACCAGCTGGAGGATATCGCAGAGCGGTGAGTAACTGTCCATGCGGCTCATCAGTAAACCCTGTTTAACTCCGTGTCTGAAAAGCACTGCGTCCGGATAAACAGTGGGACCCCTAACCTTTCTCTTATGTGACCTTTTCGATGTAAACTTCGGAGGGAGGGGGGGTTGCAGCAACTAATACTGAACATAAAACGATGTGCTGACCAAGAGACTGGTGCGTGTCCTGCTGAGTCTTTGTGGGACTTGGCGGTTTGGACCCGCCGCGAGCCAGATTTCAAGATTTTGCAAATGAATACCCGATTGAGCTCATCCTGGTAGCTAGTTGAAGGACAGTGAAAGTCTGCATTTGCGTAGCATCTTGCGTCGATTCTCACGCTGTCTCCAAGTGGCGCGATCAATGACGCCTTCGCAGTGTAGCTGTGAGGTCGGCAGCTGCCCTGTGCACAGCAAGATCTCAATAAAGGCAGCAAGATAACGAGTTGGTAATCTCATTTGGTTGAGCAATGTATGTTGACCCACCCAGGTGATGCTGAGCTGAGATGTGCTAGTTGGACTTATCCATTACACCAGTATAACAGGGGGCCACTTCTCCGGAAGTAGACAACCCATATTGCATCTGGAAGGTGGCACCTTCCCACCTTCGGTCTTGGGTAGATTTTCCTTTTGGCTGTTTTTGTTGAACCTGTGGCTCTGTTGGGTAACATTTTCTCACCCCCTTCGGATGTGAGTTTGAGCCCGATCCCGGAGACCTGAGGACAACGTCTAGGCGTGGTGGCGAGGGAATTCTGTGCTGTTTGACGGCGCAGTTCCTCGGCTGAGACATTAGGCCCTGCTGCCGACTCGGCTCAAAGTTTGCCTGGCGTCGTCTTGAAGGAGCTGACCCTGCCACTGCTTTTCCGTTTCCCCGGAAACTATTGATCTGTCAACCGTTAGCACGGAAACAGATTTTGTTTTTGTTTTCAGCGACAGATTTTGGATTGTGGGATCTTGCTGTGCGTAAATGAGCTGCTGCCGTTTCCAGTGGAGACTACATCGCGAAATGGCTGTGGAGAGTTGTAGAGTCACACAGCATGGAAACAAACCCTTTAGTCCAACTCGGGTGACCAGGATTCCTAAACTGAACGAGACCCATTTTGCCTGCATTTGGTCCACATCCCTCGAAACCTTTCCTATCCATGTGCCTGTCCAAATGTCTTTCAAATGTTGTTACTGTACCTGCAACTACCACATCCTCTAGCAGTGCATCCCATACACGCACCACCCTCTGTGTGAAAGTGTTGCTCCTCGGGTGCCCTCTTACCTTCAACCTATGCCCTCTAGTTTTGGACACCCGCGACCCCAGGAAAAATTTGGAACCTTCTGAAATCATTAAAGGCACTGTCTAGCTGTCAGCTTTCCTTACTGTTTCCTGTGGCTGAGGTGATGGTGGATGCCACTTATTCCCCATTTATATGTCTGCATATCTCTTTGGCCATGGTCTGCTCCCCCCCCCACCCCGCCTCTCTCAGTGATAACCTTGCGTCCGCTTGCTCTCCCCAGGTTCGAATTCATTACGACCGCCTCCAAGCTCCATTTAACGAGACTGGACTTTCTGGAGTTGAAGTATCGCCTCCTGGCCTTCCTGGTGCTGGCTGAAACCAAACTCAAATCGTGGATCATCAAATATGGCAGGAAGGAATCCGTGCAGCACCTCCTCCAAAATTACATTGTGAGGAATATTTCAGTGAGACCCACGTCATCAGGAATTTCACTGATAGGTGGAGGGGAGGGCTTGTAGTACACTCCTTGCCTCCTGTTTGGACCCTCACTTGTTGGCCACAGATGATGCGTTCGTAACAGTCCTACAGCCATTGATTGGAAACCTGTAGGTCTTTCTGATACGTCTCTGGAAGGTAGTGAGAGCAGGGGTGTGTCTTGACACTTGACCCAGAGTAGTACCTCTCAAGCCACAGTCTTGACAATGCCCTGTAAATGGTAGCTGTTTGAGCAGATGTTGCGTTGCTAGTTGGGCGACATGGTGGCTCAGTGGTTAGCACTGCTGCCTCACAGCACCAGGGACCTGTGTTCAATTCCGGCCTCGGGATGTCTGTCTGTGTGGAGTTCACACATTCTCCCCATGTTGATGTGAGTTTCCTCCGGGTGCTCTGGTTACCTTCCAAGGACATGCAGCGGATTGGCTGCGCTACATTTTCCATAGTGCCCAATCTTAAGTAAGTTAGCCGCAGGAAATAGGGGGTGGGTCCGCATGGGATGCTGTTTGGAGGGTTGGTGTGGATGTGATGGGCTGAATGGCCTTCTCCACGCTGTAGAGAGATTCTGTGAATTGACCCAGAGTAGTACCTCTCAAGTCAAAGATAGTTGTTTGCATAGGCACATGCTTTGTCTGTCTCATGAGGTGGTGGAAGGAAAAAGAATTGGATGTGGATTATATTCAGGAATGGTGCAGCAGTCCATGTGTATGTTAATGTAGTTAATGCCCATAATGTTGGGTTAGTGACCATGAACTCAATGTGTTGTATGAGCGCCCGGTTAGACCTTCATTTCAGAGACTGAATTGAGGATTGAGCACCATACCTCAGGAAGGATACGTTGACCTCAAGCGTGGTGCAGTGTAGATTTATCAGAATGACATTGGGGCTAAAAGGGTTAAATTGCAAGGGTAGCTTGCATTAACTTAGTTTGACTTGCCCCGCGTACGGAAGATCACGAGATTCAAACAAAAACTGCGTCGGCTGGAAATCAGAAATTGCTTAGAAAATCTCAGCCGGCTGGGCAGAGACGGTGTGTTCACGGCTTTTAGATGATCCAAGGTTTTGACCAAAAAAGAAAGACCCGGAAGGTGCTGGAGAAACTCAGCAGGTCTGGCCGTATCTTTGGAGAGAGAAACAGAGTTAATGTTTTGAGGTTGGTAAGACTCTTCTCCAGGACTGGAGAGAAACTCACAGGGTGGGTAGAGAGAAACTGACGGGGTGGACAGAGAGAAACTGAGGGGGTGGACAGAGAGAAATTGACAGGGTGGACAGAGAGAAACTGAGAGGGTGGACAGAGAGAAACTGAGAGGGTGAACAGAGAGAAACTGAGAGGGTGAACAGAGAGAAACTGAGAGGGTGGACAGAGAGAAACTGAGTGGGTGGACAGAGAGAAACTGAGAGGGTGGACAGAGAGAAATTGAGAGGGTGGACAGAGAGAAATTGAGAGGGTGAACAGAGAGAAACTGAGAGGGTGAACAGAGAGAAACTGAGAGGGTGGACAGAGAGAAATTGACAGGGTGGTCAGAGAGAAACTGACGGGGTCTGGATTAGTGGTGCTGGAAGAGCACAGCAGTTCAGGCAGCATCCGAGGAGCAGTAAAATCGACGTTTCGGGCAAAAGCCCTTCATCAGGAATAAAGGCAGTGAGCCTGAAGCGTGGAGAGATAAGCTAGAGGAGGGTGGGGGTGGGAAGAGAGTAGCATAGAGTACAATGGGTGAGTGGGGGAGGGAATGAAGGTGATAGGTCAAGGAGGGGAGGGTGGAGTGGATAGGTGGAAAAGAAGATAGGCAGGTAGGACAAGTCCGGACAAGTCATAGGGACAGTGCTGAGCTGGAAGTTTGAAACTAGGGTGAGGTGGGGGAAGGGGAAATGAGGAAACTGTTGAAGTCCACATTGATGCCCTGGGGTTGAAGTGTTCCGAGGCGGAAGATGAGGCGTTCTTCCTCCAGGCGTCTGGTGGTGAGGGAGCGGCGGTGAAGGAGGCCCACGACCTCAATGTCCTTGGCAGAGTGGGAGGGGGAGTTGAAATGTTGGGCCACAGGGCGGTGTGGTTGATTGGTGCGGGTGTCCCAGAGATGTTCCCTAAAGCGCTCTGCTAGGAGGCGCCCAGTCTCCCCAATGTAGAGGAGACCGCATCGGGAGCAACGGATACAATAAATGATATTAGTGGATGTGCAGGTAAAACTTTGATGGATGTGGAAGGCTCCTTTAGGGCCTTGGATAGAGGTGAGGGAGGAGGTGTGGGCGCAGGTTTTACAGTTCCTGCAGTGGCAGGGGAAAGTGCCAGGATGGGAGGGTGGGTTGTAGGGGGGGCGTGGACCTGACCAGGTAGTCATGGAGGGAACGGTCTTTGCGGAAGGCGGATAGGGGTGGGGAGTGAAATATATGTATTACACCTCTTCCCACCCTACCTCTTGCAAAAATGCCATCCTGTATTCCCAATTCCTCCGCCTCCGCCGTATCTGCTCCCAGGAGGACCAGTTCCACCACAGAACACACCAGATGGCCTCCTTCTTTAGAGACCGCAATTTCCCTTCCCACGTGGTTAAAGATGCCCTCCAACGCATCTCGTCTACATCCCGCACCTCCGCCCTCAGACCCCACCCCTCCAACCGTAACAAGGACAGAATGCCCCGGCGCTCACCTTCCACCCTACCAACCTTCGCATAAACCAAATCATCCGCCGACATTTCCGCCACCTCCAAACAGACCCCACTACCAGGGATATATTTCCCTCCCCACCCCTTTCCGCCTTCTGCAAACACAGTTCCCTCCGTGACTACCTGGTCAGGTCCACGCCCCCCCTACAACCCACCCTCCCATCCTGGCACCTTCCCCTGCCACCACAGGAACTGCAAAACCTGCGCCCACACCTCCTCCCTCACCTCTATCCAAGGCCCTAAAGGAGCCTTCCACATCCATCAAAGTTTTAGCTGCACATCCACTAATATCATTTATTGTAACTATTGCTCCCGATGTGGGTCTCCTCTACATTGGGGAGACTGGACGCTTCCTAGCAGAGCGCTTTAGGGAACATCTCTGGGACACCCGCACCAATCAACCACACCACCCTGTGGCCCAATATTTCACCTCCCCCTCCCACTCTGCTGAGGACATGGAGGTCCTGGGTCTCCTTCACCGCCGCTCCCTCACCACCAGACGCCTGGAGGAAGAATGCCTCATCTTCCGCCTCGGAACACTTCAACCCCAGGGCATCAATGTGAACTTCACCAGTTTCCTCATTTCCCCTTCCCCCCTCACCCTAGTTCCAAACTTCCAGCTCAGCACTGTCCCCATGACTTGTCCGGACTTGTCCTACCTGCCTATCTCCTTTTCCACCTATCCACTCCACCCTCTCCTCCCTGACCTATCACCTTCATCCCCTCCCCCACTCACCCATTGTACTCTATGCTACTTTCTCCCCACCCCCACCCTCCTCTAGCTTATCTCTCCACGCTTCAGGCTCTCTGCCTTTATTCCTGATGAAGGGCTTTTGCCCGAAACGTCGATTTTACTGCTCCTTGGATGCTGCCTGAACTGCTGTGCTCTTCCAGCACCACTAATCCAGAATCTGGTTTCCAGCATCTGCAGTCATTGTTTTTTCCTAGAAATTGACAGGGTGGCAGAAGGGGCTATTCCACAAGCAAGGGACATTTCCTTAATATTATAGCCAGGCCATTCAGGAGTAATGTATAGAATGGAGACCTGTACAGCACAGGTACAGGCCCTTCAGCCCACGATATTGTGCTGAACATGGCGCCAAATTGAATTAATCCCTTCTACCTTACCTTAGTCCATATCCCTCCATTTCCACCATATTCATGTACTTATCTAAAAGCCCCTTCAACAGCTCTATTGTAACTGCCTCTGCTACTACCCCTGGTAGTGCGTTCCAGACTCCTACCACACTGTGTGGAACAACCTTGCTCCTCACATCTCCTTTGAACTTTCCCCCTCTCACCTTTATTGTGTGCCCCTGAGTATGAGACATTTCAACTCTGGGGAAAAAAAAGATTCGGACTGTCAATCCTATCAATGCATCTCATTGTTTTCTGGAATTCTATCAAGCCTTCCCTCAGCCTCCGCCACTCCAGAGAAAACAACCCCAGTCTATCCAGCCTCTCCTGACAGCTTGTAGCCTCTAATCCAGGCAGCATCCTGGTAAACCTCTTCTGCACTCTCTCCAGAGCTTCCACACCAATCCCGTCATGTGCTGACCAGAATGGAAGGCAATCGTTCAGCAAAAGAGCATTCCCTTAATCTTAGAGCCAGACCATTCGGGGGTAATATCAGGAAGCTGTTGTTTACAAAGGAAAAACAGGGTGTGGAAATCTGGAAAATGTCATTGAGATTCTGCACGACTTGAGTTCCTCCCCTTTACAATTCCCTCTTGACTGGTAGGCATCAGTCTGTTGGTCGTGGTCGATCCTCATTCCTGATGAAGGGCTTATGCCCAAAATGTTGATTGTCCTGCTCCTCAAATGCTACCTGGCCTGCTGTGCTTTTCCAGCACATCACTCTCGAATCAGCCCATTGTTTTTTTCAAAGTTAGCTTATTTGTTTTTCAGCGGAAAAGACTCCCAAATCCCGCTGACAGCTTTGATCTTTCTCTGCAGTCATTTGTGGAAGGCAACAAGTTCTTTGGACACTATGAGGTCACCTTCCAGTCTCTGAAGCACGCGGCCGATGCTTACCTGAAAGTCGAAAACTCAGGTAACTGCTACCTCTGGGCGCCGGGGGCTGGCATCTTTGCCTGCATCCTCTGCTGCACACCAGGATCTCACCCTGTCTCGTCTTGTCCCCTGCAGCTGAAGAGAGAGAGACCGTCGGCAAGTTCCTGAGCGACTCGACGGTGCAGTGGCGCAATCTGTCAGTGGAGGTGCGCAGTGTGAGGAGCATGCTGGAGGAGGTGGTCACCAACTGGGACAAGTACAGCAGCACAGTGGCAACTCTCCAGGCCTGGCTGGAAGACGGCGAGAAAATGCTGAATCAGCCAGAACTCGTCAAGAAGGTAAAACCTGTACAGTGGGAGTCTTCTCCCTTCTCTTTTTAAAGACCACTTCACCATCAGCGTAATGACAAAGTGAAGGGGTACAGGAGAAGCAGTGAGCAGGCACTGTGTAACAGTGAGCTGGAAAAGGGGCAATAGGTGAATGATAGCAGGCAGTGGTGACAATACATTGATGTCAGACTAATCCGGTGCAAATGCAGACTTGTGATCAGTGGGAAGACAGTGGCCTACTGGTATTATCACTCGACTATTAGTCCAGAAACCCAGTTAGTGCTCTGGGACCCAGGTTCAAACCCCACTAAATGTTTGGAGTATGGAATGAGCTTCCAGAGGAAGTGGTGGAGGCTGGTATAATTACAGCATTTAAAGGGCATCTGGATGGGGATATAAATAGGAAGGGTTTAGAGGGAGATGGGCCAAGTTAGCTTAGGTTAGGCTATCTGGTCGGCATGGATAAGTTGGAATGAAGGGTCTGTTTCTGTGCTGTATGACTCTATGAGGTGTTAAAAAAAATGGAATGAAGAGTCCAATGGTGACCATGTTTGGGGGGGGCGGTAAAACCCATCTGGTTCACTAATGCCCTCTCGGGGAGGAAAGTGCCATCCTTACCTGGTCTGGCCTACGTGTTACTCCAGACCCACAGCAATGGGGTTGACTCTTAACTGCCTGATGGGTCTAGCCAGGGATCACCCTGATCCCGTGAATGAATTTTTAAAAAAAACAGTTGGATAATAGGGAAGTGGTGTGCTGGTATGGGGTAAGACTGAACTGACATTCGATAATAGTGAGCTTCTGTTGGTTAACAGCAGGTTTGTATGAATTGAAACATCAATGAGTATAGAATTAACTCCCTTGTGAATATCACATGATGCTGACACAGATTGATATTATCCTGGAGTGTGAGGACTTGAGGTGAGTTTAGCATCTGGGAGGAATCCAGGAGCAGTGGGAGTAAGGCAAATCAGAATTTACTGCATATTTTGGTTCAAATGCTTATACAGTCAGTTCTGCCGTAACATGGCATTTCCGTTCTGGTGCAATCCTGTGTTATAAGAAAATGGAACAATAGCAGCACCATTGAAACTAATGGGACTGCAATCGCGTTGTAACCAATACACTTGCACTTTAGAAGCAGTATCCCCAATTCGTCAATCGTGTTCGAACGAACTTGTGTGAACAAAATGCGCAACTTAGCAGAACAAGCTGTATGTGGAAATTAAGAGCCTAATCTGGACAGTGAACTTGTAGTGATCCCAAAATCACCATGAAAGAACAAGATATTTCAAGCACAAATCACACTCACTGTATATCGAGTTTCTGCAATTTTTAACATTGATTTCAAAAGCCTGTCTGGAGGACTGGCCACACATCAGATTGAATCAGTTAGCATCCTGAGTTTCTGGCATTTGTGCTCCATTGTAAACCTACAAGAAGTCTCTTTAACTTAAACATACCTTTGGATGCAGGGACACCCAGTAGGCATTTTACACAAGTTTTTCAACATTACATTTTTAACTTTTAAAAGTTATTTTAATAAGTATACTTAACATTTAATTTCTTCAGGTAATGAATGCTTTTTATGAAGGTATTTTTATTGAATTAAAATCAGATTACTCGGTGGCAGGAGTATTTCTGTTGTTAAAACTGGTTGTTTTTAATTACAAACTTACTTGCAGCCCCATGTGGAACAGTATGTTACCACTCCTAAACATTCAAAGGAATGTTCCTTTCAGAAAATAATAGACAATTCCATTCCACAAAGGAGGTTCATGGAAGATTTCACAGTTGTGATTCTACAAATAGCATCAATTGGAAACCTGTACCGTAACTTAGCTTTGAGAAATAAATGCGGTTTTCAGCACAGTCTGTGCCTGACTTGCTGACTGTGACTATCACAGGTATCCAGCCCTGGATTAAAGAGCCCAAATGTGTTTTAAGTTGCGAATCACTCACAACCACCTCTTCAGATTAGTGACTTTGGAGTGAAACCATTGTCATTCTGCAAGCAGATATGATAGCCATTACATGCAAAGCAAGATCCCATTAATGATGGTTTGTTGAATGCCAACATTAACTTGCCTTTGGTAGCGGTTGAAGGTTGAATGTTGACTTGAAGTACTGGCTTTTCTTCACTCGGGCTGTTTGACGTCATATCGCCAGGGTTTCACTTCATTTTCTTCAAGAGGACGGAATCCCTTAATGTCCATCTCTTCCTCAGTGAGGCCATTGGCTTGAGCACTGGAGCATAACCTTCTGGCTTAAAGTCACAACACCCAAGACTTCACTTTAAGCAGGTTGTGGGCATCACAGTGGTTCAGTGGTTAGCACTGCTGCCTCACAGCAGCAGGGACCCGGGTTCAGTTCCAGCCTTGGGCCACTGTGTGTGGAGTTTGCACTTTCTCCCCCTGTCTGTGTGGATTTCCTCTGGGTGTACTGAGGGACAAGGAATGACAGAATAATAAGTATCCTTTGGGTGCTCTAGTTTCCACCCATGAGCCAAAGATGCGCAGGTTAGGTGAATTGGTCATAGTAAATTACCTATAGTGTTCAGGGGTGTGTAGGTTGGGTGCATTAGTTGGGGGTAAATGTAGAGTAATAGGGTTGGGGAATGGGTCTGGGTGGCGTACTCTTTGGAGGGTCAGTGTGGACTTGTTGGGCCGAAGGGCCTGTTACCCTACTGTAGGGATTCGAAAGAAAAAAGTTGATGCGCCTGTTGTCTCCCAATGTCCTCTGTGAAGGGGACATCATTTTGGGCTGTTGCACCAATCACTCGTATTTAACATTCGTTATCTATACGTTTGTGTTTGAAGGACTTCTTCCGACACCTCCCTCACTGGATCCAACAGCACTCCGTTATGAATGATGCTGGGAATTTCCTCATCGAGACATGTGACGAATCAGTCTCTCGAGATCTCAAACAGCAGCTGCTGTTACTGAACGGGCGTTGGAGGGAGCTCTTCGTCAAAGTGAAACATGTAGGTTGACCCAGGTCCAGTTTTGCCTCCTTTTAGAATTGGACGTTGTGGAAAATCCCAGAGGCCAGCAGTGCTGGATGACATGGGAGAAAGGGACAACTCGCAGGTTGGAAGGGCTCTGTGTTCAGGGCTATTCAAAGAGTGGGAGAGGTCACCATTATGCTGTTTGTGGCCAGTAATTATTCTGAATCATCTGATGCCTTTTGAAGATGACACTAATCCTCGTTCTTGCATCAATGGAATGGTTTGCTAGGTCACTTCAGGTTGCATTAAAAACCTAGCTTCTGCAGTTGGACAGGAGTCACCTGTGTGCTCATGTCCAAGGAGACGTTGCTGGATATTCTTTCTATTAGCATAAGGATTTCTCGGATTTTTACAACAGATTTGACAATTTTCAGGAGAGGAACCTTTTTAATCATCTCCATCCCACTGTCCCAGAGGATAGTTCAGTGGTTAGTGCTATTGCCTCACAGCCACAGGGACCCGGGTTCGATTCCAGCCTCGGGTGACTGTCTGTGTGGAGATTGCACATTCTACCCGTGTCTGTGTGGGTTTCCTCTAGGTGCTCCAGTTTCCTCCCACAGTCCAAAGATGTGCAGGTCAGGTGGATTGGCCATGCTGTATTGCCCCATAGTGTCCTGGGACGTGTCGGTTAAGGTGGATTGGCCATGCTATAGTGCCCAGGAATGTGTAGGCTAGGTGGGTTAGCCATGGGAATACCCGGGGATATAGAGTTAGGGTGAATACCCTTCAGAGAGTTAGTGCAGACTTGATGGGTCGAATTGTCTCTTTCCACACTGCAGAGATTCTGTGATACTAAGAGGAACTTTGAGAAGTAATTAGATGTTGCTGTTTAATCAGAACACTTTAGAGGGAACCAATTCATGGTCACCACTATTCAAGGATGAAGCAGGCCATCATTAAACCCATTGCTTTAAGCTATTGTATGAAGGGCTCTTGTGGTGCAGTGGTAATGTCCCTACTCTGCAGCTCTGGATCAAGTCCCCCTGCTTCAGAGGCATTGTAACATCTCTGACCAGATTGATTAGGAAAATAGCTTCCAGGAATTAGCTCCAGGAGGAGGCCATTCAGCCCCTCAAACCTGCTCCACCCTTCAATTAGATCATGTCTGGTTTTCTATCTCAGTGTCATTTTCCAACACTATCCCTTGATATGTTTGATCTCGTGAAATCTATCAATCCTTGTCTGGAACGTAGTCAATGATTGAGCTCTCCCGACACTCTAGGGTAGAAAACTCCAAAGATTTACCAAGTCAAACCTGAAAGAATTGCGGATGCTGTAAATCAGAAACTAAATCAGAAATTGCTGGAAAAGCTCAGCAGGTCCGGCAGCATCTGTGGAGAGAAATCAGAGTTAACGTCTGGGTCCAGTGACCCTTCCTCAGAACGTTAACTCTGGCTTCTCTCGGCAGACGCTGCCAGACCTGCTGAATTTTCTGTTTATATTTCCAAAGACTCACTGGCCTCTGAATGAACAAATTCCTCCTTATCGCCAATCAACCTGACCCTTATTTTGAGTCTGTCTCTCCTGGTTCTTGCCCTCACGACTAAGGGACACAAATTTCCTGTGTGGAACCTGTGTCTTCCAGCAGCTTATATTGAAGTAAAAGGAGGAGACAGAAACATTATTTCTGGGTATTTGGAGATGAATGGGGTTGTATTGTGAAGTAAGCTTGGAGCTAGCTGGTCAAGGGGTGAAACTCTTCCCGACTCTATTAGCGGAGGGTATGATTGCCTTCTAACCTCTGAGCTAACTGTGTCATGTCCCCGTTGCAGTACGCCCGGGCGGATGAAGTGGACAAGCTGAAGAAAGAGTATCTGGACGGAGTATCGGCTCTGAAGAGTTTTGTGGAGACAGCGAATGAGAAACAGAACTCACCAGTAGATGTGTCTTTTCTCAATATCAAGACTTACGTGCAAGATATGGAGGTATGTATGTGTGGGGCAGACTTGGCACCTGGGTATAAAACTGGATTGCAGTTGGCATGCTCCGCAATGTCAGCTTAGTACCTAACCCCTGCTGGAAATCTAACCTAGGAGTACTTTCAAATGAGAGTGGACGATTGACATTTGTTGTGATCAATTGAAGTAAGAGTTAGAGAGACGGAGAAAGAGAAACAACTTTTTTATAATTCATTCAGACAATGTGGGCATTGCTGGCTGGGCCCAGCATTTATTGCCTGTCCCTAGTTGCCCTTGTGAAGGTGTTGGTGAGCTGCCTTCTTGAACCTCTGCAGTCTATGTGCTTTAGGTAGATCCACAACGCCATTGAAGGGGGCAATTCCAGTGACACTGAAGAGCAGCGGTATATTTTCGAGTCAGGATGGTGAGCATTGTGGAGGGGAGCTTGTAATTATTGGTGTTCCCATCTATCTGCTGCCCTTGCCTGTCTATGTCGAAATGGAAGGTGCTGTGGAAGGAAGCTTGGTGAATTTGTGCAGTACATCTGGTACGTGGTGCATGCTGCTACAACTGAGTGTTGGTGGTGGGGGAGTGGATGTATATGGCTGTGGTGCTGATCAAGTCAGCTGCATTGCCCTGGGTGGAGTCAAGCCTCTTGAGTGTATATACTGAAGTAACTGTTAGATGCAATTTTATTTCGTGTGGACGGCTCCATCCAGAATATTGAGGTAAAAATTTCAAGTAAATAGCACATAAGGAGAGATTCAGCAGGAATATTCCTTAAAAGCAAAATAGCAAATAGGCCACATGTGAAATGTTTCTCTCCTTGACTGATATATTTGAAGAATGTGTACCTGTGAAATAACTCCCCATAGAGGCTGGTATCCTGTCACCAAGTCTCCCCTTACTTACACACAAACTTTAATACTGCCTCATTCAGAGCCAGCTATCACAGTGTCAGCATCTCTGACACTCCCCTTTTTATTTTTTTTTAGCACCCGTGTTGTGTGTGTGCAGGTGTGAGACACAGTGAGAGACACAAAGTGCACGAATCTTTATTCAATTTCCACCACCAGGAAGATAGGAAACACCCGAGTGGCCAGTGACAAGCACTGCCCTTCACATCAAAGGGCAATGCTGTGTGATCAAAACAGTGAAGGGGAGGGTAGGGACTAAATCAAAATAGAGTTGGAGGGGGAAATAATGCACTCCACTCCCTGCGGTACCCACCTCTCCCTGAACAACTCCAGGGTGTTGGTGGACACCGCGTGCTCCTTCTCCAAGGACACCCGGGCTCTAACGTAACCCCGGAAGAGGGGCAGGCAGTCGGCCCTAACCACTCCCCTTTTTAATCTGTCAGCCAGTGCTCCCAGATTGGACCAGGCTAACTGCCCCAGTCAGGAAACGCATATCCAATACGAGCCAGCTGGCTGACCTCGTTACAATCACTGCATTGTGCATGTGTGTCTTGGAGTACTTGTACTACGTGCACATTTACAAATGTCTCATTATATTTGCATGTGTACGTGCAGTGGGGATGTGAGTACTTATAAAACTAACACCCAAGGTGTACAGAAAACAGATTCAGATAAAGCCAATGTTGGCAGACCGTATGCCTGTTTGGTGCAGGTCTTGAAAGACCGTGTGATTTTTATTTATCATTGATGAATGGGTTTGAATATATTATCGGGAGGTGGTGGCCTAGTGATATTATTGCTAGTCTATTAATCCAGAAGCTCCGCTAATGTTCTGGGGACCCAGGTTCAAATCCTGCCATTGCATGTGGTAGAATTTGAATTCAATAAGGAATCTGGAATTAAGGATCTAATGCTGACCATGAAGCCATTGTCAATTGCTGGAAAAGCCCATCTGGTTAACTAATATTCTTTTGGGAAAGAAATCTGCCATCCTTACCTGGCCAGGCCTACATGTGACTCCAGACACATAGCAATGTGGTTGACTCCTAACTGCCCTCTGGGCAATTAGGGATGGGTCATAAATGCTAGTCTCGCCACTGATGCTCTCACCCTGTCAGTAAATTGAAATTAAATCACAAATAGTGCTAACACTGTTTACCTGAATTGCACAGTAAATGGAACCAGTTTGATCCATTGATGTATAAAGGCAGGTGTCTGTAAAAGGCCTTTCTTCCTTGACGTTAGTTTTAAAGTGCTGGTTGCTGGATGTACGATTGTTACGAGCTGATGTTTGTGTTTCTGGTATCCTGTGCAGGTTATAAAACAAAAGGTGCCAATAATGGAAGCTCAGTACAAACTGGTTTCCAAGACAGCTCAGCAGTTAACAAAGGACACCCCACAGGATGAAGTAACGCAGATGCTGTCCACGATGTCCACCATTAAGGATCAGCTGATAAAAGTAAGGATCAGCCTCAGAATGAGGGAAGCTCAGAGTTCTGAGTGAATGGGGGAGTTTTAATCAGGACTCAGCAATTAACATGTGCCTCAGGGTAGGACTGAAACAGTTAGACCAGTCTGAAGAAGACCAATTGTGACCAGTGTGGCCTTCTGGTCAGCGATGGTCAATGGGTGTCCGATGAATCGTGTTGTCCACCTGACCAGAGTGAACCATTCTGAGCACCGTGGTTCATTTTGTCCAGTGCGATTACAGGCCGTTCTGCTGTAACGTGCGTTTCGTCAGCGCGAATTGGCTGGAACGCAATTGACGAATTGTGGACATTGTTTGGATAGTGCGAACTTTCTACTGAAGTGATTCTTTATTAACGATTCTCTGCAGCGCGATTTTCTGTCACGGTTTTCCATAGTGTGATTTTCAATAGTACTGGGGCTGCGGAGGAACAGAACTGTCGCATGATAACAGAACGACCTGTAGAGTGGTCCATGCCAGGTTCTCTGCTTCAGGCAGTATGCGCAGGGGGATGAAGTGGACAAGCTGAAGAGTTTTGCGGAGATAGCGAATGATAAACAGAACAGTATTAAACTGTCCTAGCCCTGTACCTTCTCAGTCACTCTGAGCTCCCTACACAAAGGGATGTGAGACTGAGAGAATTGAACTTTATCGTCAGTCATATCATACAAGTTCTACAGTTCGACACTATTCAATAATGGATACATTCACCAGTCCCACATTCCTCAGGGAATTCCAGTCAGAAGGAACCTTGTTCTAAAACCCTGTTCCACAGAGTTGTCCACTCGTCTCCAATGCCCCACCCCTTCTCAGGAGGTGGGGTTTACCCTCACGGTTAAAGGTATTTTAAACTGCAATTGTGACTTTTTGTTCTTTTTTTTTCACTTTTGTAGGTTTCCACTGCCCCCCTTGAAAAGTTTAATCTGCATAATTTAAAAATCTTTCTTTGATTTGCTTTTGTACCTATCCAGATGGTGTTAAATAGTGCAACTCATTCCCCACCCCCAGGGGTGAATAAGCATCTGTTCTGATGTAGTTTATTGTCTTCACATCATATTGTCTCAAGCTGGGCAACACAGGATCCAGTTCCCACAAATGAAAAGTGAGATAGTTCTCTGTGTTTGGTTGAGGGATAAATGTAGGCCACAATTCTGGGAGAATGGCTTCCTCTAACAGTACAATAGGGTCTTAATCTCCACCTGAATAAAGGGATTATATAACCTTTGTATTCTCACCTGAGATACAACACTTTTACCAGTGCATTGCTTCCTCAGTATTGACCGTCCAACAGTGCAGCACTCCCTCAGTACTGACCCTCCAACAGTGCAGTACTCCCTCAGTACTGACCCTTTGACAGTGCAGCACTCCCTCAGTACTGGCCCTCCAACAGTGCAGTACTCCCTCAGTACTGACCCTCCGACAGTGCAGCACTCCCTCAGTACTGACCCTCCAACAGTGCGACACTCCCTCAGTACTGACCCTCCAACTGTGCAGCACTCACTCAGTACTGACCTTTCAACAGTGCAGCACTCACTCAATACTGTCTCTGTGACATTGCAACGCTTCCTCAGTACCGACTCTCCGACAGTGCGGCACTCCCACAGTACTGACCCTGTGACAGTGCAGCGCTTCCTCAGTATCGACTCTCCGACAGTGTCGCTCTCCCACAGAACTGACTCTCCAACAGTGTTACACTCCCTCACTACTAACCTTCTGACAGTGCGGCACTCTGTCAGTACTGACCCTGTGACAGTGCAGCACACCCTCAGTATTGACTCTGTGACAGTGCAGCACTCCCTCAGTACTGTCTCTTCGACAGTGCAGCACTCCCTCAGTACTGACCCCCTGATAGTGCAGCACTCCCTCAGTAATGACTCTCTGATAGTGCAGCACTCCCTCAGTACTGACCCTCTGACAGTGCGACATTCCCTCAGTACTGACCCTCTGACAGTGTAGCACTCCCTCAGTACTGACCCTCTGATAGTGCAGCACTCCCTCAGTACTGACCCCCTGATAGTGCAGCACTCCCTCAGTACTGACCCTCTGACAATAGAGCGCTCCCTCAGTACTGACCCGACGACAATGCAGCACTCCCTCAGTACTGACCCCTAGATGGTGCAGCACTCCCTCAGTGGTTAAAACTCCAAATCAAACTTTTAAGAGGTTGGTGTTGAAAATGTCTGTTCCAATACAAATGTTGAGAAAGTGACTTGATGTTGAATAAGTCACACTCGGTGTATGTTTCACTGTCTGATGTTAATGTCTGCCCTTCTCTATTGTATAGGTTCGGGAGCGCTGTCAGTGTTTGCTCCTGGAAGCTCAGCAGTTGCTGAGTCCCCTGGATGAGTTGGAGAAGGAGATCACAGCTTTCTTTGAGTCGTTGAATCATGCCAATCAAATTACCTCCCCAGGGGAAGCTGAGGGTCACTCCGTAGCCGGTTTCAAGGCGAGACACCAGGTTGGTGCCAATCCCACCGGAGGACAGCAGGGTTTGACGTTGGTGTCTTGGAACTAAAACCCTTGCTCCTTTTCCCCCAATACAGGAATTGGCAGATTGCCAGGAGGATTGCAAACAAGCAGCGATTGCGGCAGAGAGGAACATGCAGGCAGTTCAGAGCCTCCTGAGTGACAGCAAAGTCCTGCGGCACTTGGATTTCTCCATTCTTCAGAAGAAAATCCTCCATATTCAGGCAGCATTCCAGGTGAGTCTCCATTACTGCGAACTTAACCCGTCTTCAAGCCCTCATTTACACTGCTCTCCAACTGGAACCCTAACCCCATCGGACAGAGAAGCAAGTGTTTACTCAGTGTTGCTCACTGTGAAGGGGAATGCTTGCAATTTTGGAATCAGAGCACATTTATAGCTCAAAGGCCATGTGTTCCATTGTCTCTGTGTCAGCTCTGTTCAAGCAACCAAATTAGTCCCACAGCCCCAATCTCTCCCCACAGCCCTGAGTCAATCTAAAACTAACCCCACTGCCCCAATGTCTCCCCGTAGCCCTGTACCAATCTCAAACTAATCCTACAGCCCCAAACTCTCCCCACAGCTCTGAGTCAATCTAAAACTAACCCCACTGCCCCAATGTCTCCCCGTAGCCCTGTACCAATCTCAAACTAATCCCACAGCCCCAATCTCTCCCCATAGCTCTGAAACAATCTAAAACTAACCCCACTACCCCAATGTCTTCCCGTAGCCCTGTACCAATCTCAAACTAATCCCACAGCCCCAATCTTTTCCCATAGCCCTGAATCAATCTAAAACTAATCCCACAGCCCCAATGTCTTCCCGTAGCCCTGTACCAATCTCAAACTAATCCCACTGCCCCAATCTCTCCCCATAGCCCTGAATCAATCTAAAACTAATCCCACTGCCCCAATCTCTCCCCATAGCCCTGAATCAATCTAAAACTAATCCCACAGCCCCAATCTCTCCCCATAGCCCTGAATCAATCTAAAACTAACCCCACTGCCCCAATCTCTCCCCAGATCCTTGAATCTATCTAAAACTAATCCCACAGCTCCAATCTCTCCCCATAGCCCTGCATCAATCGAAAATTAACCCCACTGCCCCAATCTCTCCCCAGATCCTTGTATCCATTTAAAAGTGAACTCTCTCCCTTGCGTTTCACCATAGTCTTGTGTCTTTCTCTGCCAGAATACATTTCCCAAATTTTCCATCGCAGGCACAATGGTCTTTCTGTCAAATGCTCACAGTTGGAAGCCATGTTGTGCACCAGCGAAGTGTCAAAATGATCCCTAGCCTCTCTCTTAGTGACTGTTTTAAATTAATTAATTTTAGTTGCTAATACTTGATTCAGAAGAAATGATCAATTAAAATGGGCAGGCTGAAATGAACTGTGCAGGTAGCCTTATCTACTATCTAACCTTATCTAAGTAGACCAGGTAGGCTAGAACTCAATACAAGGACATTACATCTGGGATTGGGTTGGGAGACTATGGCTTATGAAATGGTTGTCCTCCTTGATGTACCAAATATAAAATTCCAGCTGAAGTATCACCCTGGAAAAAATGCATTCTTTACCTGTGTAAGGTTTATAATTTAGGGCAGCTATTTTAATCAATTAGCATTTATCTCTGGCATAGAGCTTCATCCACTGAGAGTGATGGTAAGGTGTTGACCTGACTACTCTCAACACAGGGAGCTTTGTTTTATTATTAAGCCTACTTTTCTCATTCAACTTGTTCAGAGATGTTTGTGTGCACCTTTGGAGCAGATGGGACTTGAACCGAGGCTGCCTGGTTCAGGGTGTAGGGACACTACCACTGCACCACAGGAGGGCCCTATCACCCTTACAGATGTTAATTTGTGTCATCTTGCCTCACAGACACAGAGAGAAAGTGGGGATTCTTATCAGTGTAGTAAAGCCTATCACAGAGGTGAACCCAGTTGCCAGTGAGCAGTAAAAGTAGATGCTGCATATCAAGTGTAAGGGTTCAGTGAATTATACAGAAAATACAGCACATGTCTGGCTTGTCTCTAGTCCATGTTGGTGTCCATCCTTCACAGGCACACTATCCTAATCCCACTTTCCCATATCCCTATGCTCCACATTTCCTTCCATCGCTTATTGTTCTTAAATATTTCAGTAGAACATAGAACATTACAGCTGTTATGATACGGGGTAAACCCTCCTGCTTAATTTAAAACCAGCAATATAGAAAAGATTTGTCCCGTGCAGTAATCTGTAAAACTCCGAGTGGCCAAGAACTATTTAAAGTAAAAATTAACAACTTTATTTCTTTAAGTATAACAGAGAATAATTAACTAATCACTATTTACAATTTCTTCCTCTAACCTATCTTTGAACTTCCCTTCAATAATACTAGTCCGATAAAACTCGCAATTCAGATTTACAAAAGCCAAACTCCAAACCAGGCATTGTTCTTCTATTCCGATCTTTCTGTGTCTTCTTTTCTTTTTTCTTAGGAATTTCTGTGTCACAGGTTACTGATCGAAAAGGTACTTTTAAGACAGCTATTTTTCAAGCAGTCTGTTTACATGCAGGGTTTGGCAGATTTACTCTCAACTGTTCAATTTTCTCTGGTCTTATACCCCCAAAGTGTCAGATTGTGTCATTGGCTTATAAGATTGTCAGTATACTCAGTTCAAACTGAATTGGAGCTTGATATTTTTCGGGGTAGACTTTAAACTGATTGGCCAAATTCAATTTTGTTTTTGTCTCCAGGCAATGAGCTAATCGAGTTGTTCGACCAAAGTGTTACATGGTTACCTTATTGAGAACACTTGGGTGCTGTGTCCGGTAGTTCTGCTACTTTTAACTCTCTTAAAGTACACCCACATCTTCATAACACAGTGCCCTCAATGCTGTGCCTACCTGTGAAACCAATCTGAAGCCCGTCTAACCTATTCTGTTTCATTTTCGTCCATATAACTATCCAGTGACCATTTAAATGCCCTTAAGGTTGATGAGTGTACTATTGTTGCAGGCAATGCGTTCCACGTCCCTACTACTCTCTGAACAAAGAAACTACCTCTGACATTTGTCCTATATCTATCACTCCTCAATTTAAAGCTATGTCCCCTCTAGCTAGCCATAACTATCCAAGGAAAAAGGCTCCCACTGTCGATCCTATCTAACCCTCTGATTATCTTCTATGTCTCGATTTAGTCACCTCTCAACCTTCTTCTCTTTAATGAAAACAGCCTCAAGTTCCTCAGCCTTTCCTCATAAGACCTTCCCTCCATACCAGGCGACATCCTAGTAAGTCTCCTCTGAACTCTTTCCAAAGCTTCCACATCCCTCCTATAATGTGGTAACCAGAACTATAAGCAATACTCCAAGTGCAGCCACTCCAGAGTTTTGTACAGCTGCAACATGATCTTATGAAACTTGATCCCTCTACTAATAAAAGCTAACATGTCGTATGCCTTCTTTACGACCCTATCAACTTGGGTGGCAACTTGCAGGGATCTATGTATATGAATACCGAGATCTCTCTGCTCACCTACACTACCAAGAATCTTACCATTAATCCAGTACTCTTTATTCCTATTGCCCCTTCCAAAGTGAATGACCTCACACTTGTCCACATTAAACTCCATTTGCCACCTCTCAGCCCAGCCCTGTAGCTTATCTATGTCCCTCTGTTATCTACAACATCCTTCTGCATTATCTACAACTCCACATGATCCCTAGTTCAGCCATTGATTCCCAAAAGCTTCTGTGGAAGTCCAGCTGCCTAACTCTGAGGGGAAGAATTTGTAAAAACTCAAGAGAAATGGCCAACACCATTTAGGCTATCTTTGCTGGATTTGTGTGGCAGGCTGTGAGGCTGTAAGATAGGAGAAACAATGTGGAAATTCAGCCAGAGTGTGACCCGCACAGAGGGCTTCAAGGGGCATGGGCATAAAGTGGGAATATGGCATTGAAATAGAGGATCAGCCTTGAATGGCAGAGTAGGGTCGAAGGGCCGAATGGCCTACTCCTGCTCCTCATTTCGATGTTTCCATGTTTCAAAGGTCACACAGAAAGGCAAGGCTGACCACTGTGATGTTTACAACAACAAGCTGATTTTATATAGCGCAGGTAATGCCGCAAAGTGGAAAGTAAAACATCCCCGGAAACTTCACACAAGCATCATCGACACTGAGTCACCAAAATAGACTTGAAGCTGACCAAATGCTTATCCAAAGAGTTAGGATTAAAGAAAGAAAGAGAATTAGATAGTCACAAATGTGCATTCAGCTGAATGTTATAAACCAAGTTCCTCTCTACCCCTCAGGTAGGTGTGGAAGATCCCCGGCGTTATTGGTAAGGGAACAATTATATCCTCATTCACCCCTCAACCGATACATAAT